>NW_027456902.1:0-60000 GCF_040206685.1 Ascaphus truei
TCTCCCTGACGCACTTCCTAACTGATCCTGGCGACACGGTGTCTCCCTGACGCACTTCCTAACTGATCCTGGCGACATGGTGTCTCCCTGACGCACTTCCTAACTGATCCTGGCGACATGGTGTCTCCCTGACGCACTTCCTAACTGATCCTGGTGACATGGCGTCTCCCTGACGCACTTCCTAACTGATCCTGGCGACATGGTGTCTCCCGGACGCACTTCCTTACTGATCCTGGCGACACAGTGTCTCCCTGACGCACTTCCTAACTGATCCTGGCGACATGGTGTCTCCCTGACGCACTTCCTAACTGATCCTGGTGACACAGTGTCTCCCTGACGCACTTCCTAACTGATCCTGGCGACATGGTGTCTCCCTGACGCACTTCCTAACTGATCCTGGTGACATGGTGTCTCCCTGACGCACTTCCTAACTGATCCTGGTGACACGGTGTCTCCCTGACGCACTTCCTAACTGATCCTGGCGACATGGTGTCTCCCTGACGCCCTTCCTAACTGATTCTGGTGACACAGTGTCTCCCTGACGCACTTCCTAACTGATCCTGGTGACATGGCGTCTCCCTGACGCACTTCCTAACTGATCCTGGTGACATGGCGTCTCCCTGACGCCCTTCCTAACTGATCCTGGCGACATGGCGTCTCCCTGACGCACTCCCTAAGGCTGCGCTTATAGTGTGGCGACGGCGCATCAAAACAAATGCATTGTCGCCATTGTCGGTGCTTATAGTGCACGCAACGGCACGACCAAACAACAGCGCTACCAAAAATCTGGTAGTCCCTGTTATTTGATTTTTTTCATTGACGGTCTCTTCTTGTGGCCAATCAGAGAGCTTCTCGTCCCTCTGCCTTCCCCTTTTATGACGTCACTGGTCTTGTAGCCAGCGACGTCACCTAAACTTCGATTACAACTATCGCAGTGGCATCGGTCGCGTCGCGTCACTATAAGCGCAGCCTTGCTGATCCTGCTGATATGGTGTCTCCCTGCCGCACTCCCTCGCTGATCCTGGTGATATGGTGTCTCCCTGACGCACTCCCTCGCTGATCCTGGTGATATGGTGTCTCCCTGACGCACTCCCTCGCTGATCCTGGTGATATGGTGTCTCCCTGACGCACTCCCTCGCTGATCCTGGTGATATGGTGTCTCCCTGACGCACTCCCTCGCTGATCCTGGTGATATGGTGTCTCCCTGACGCACTCCCTCGCTGATCCTGGTGATATGGTGTCTCCCTGACGCACTCCCTCGCTGATCCTGGTGATATGGTGTCTCCCTGCCGCACTCCCTCGCTGATCCTGGTGATATGGTGTCTCCCTGCCGCACTCCCTCGCTGATCCTGGTGATATGGTGTCTCCCTGCCGCACTCCCTCACTGATCCTGGTGATATGGTGTCTCCCTGCCGCACTCCCTCACTGATCCTGGTGATATGGTGTCTCCCTGCCGCACTCCCTCACTGATCCTGGTGATATGGTGTCTCCCTGCCGCACTCCCTCGCTGATCCTGGTGACATGATCTCTCCCTGCCGCACTCCCTCGCTGATCCTGGTGACACGGTGTCTCCCTGCCGCACTCCCTCGCTGATCCTGGTGACATGATCTCTCCCTGCCGCACTCCCTCGCTGATCCTGGTGACATGGTGTCTCCCTGTCGCACTCCCTCGCTGATCCTGGTGACATGATCTCTCCCTGTCGCACTCCCTCGCTGATCCTGGTGACACAGTGTCTCCCTGCCGCACTCCCTCGCTGATCCTGGTGACATGATCTCTCCCTGCCGCACTCCCTCGCTGATCCTGGTGACATGGTGTCTCCCTGCCGCACTCCCTCACTGATCCTGGTGACATGGTGTCTCCCTGCCGCACTCCCTCGCTGATCTTTATCGTGTTTGAAGAATGACCCATATTCTGGATTGTCCCTGGGTTTAACAGCCTTCAGGAAAAAGACATGAAGGCAGAGGGTGCTAAGAATCCCCAGAGGTTAAAACAAACCTCAACCTGGCTTCCTACACCTGCCGGACTCTCTCCGGTGATGCAGCCCGGCAAGAACTGGAAGACGAACTTGAAAATATTACAATGGGATACTGTTGGCCTTAGTGAAGTAAGAAGAAGAGATGAAGGCCTCATTGAGCCCAACAGCAGACACCTATTTAATTACAGTGGTACAGATAATGGAAGGGTCAGTGGAGTCGGCTTCATCATTAACAAGAAATGGAGAAAAACCAGGGTGGAATATGAAAGTTCATCGGAAAGAGAAGCCAGAATTGTTATTCAGTTGACAAAGTGATATAGGCTTCAAGTAATCCAAGTGTGTGCTCCAACGTCAGGTCACTCAGGCAATGACGTGGAAGAATTCTACCATGAACTCAACCAACTTAACAATGGAAATCGTCCCATCAAGATCGTTATGGGAGATTTCATTGCAATGATTGGTGCCCAGCAGAAAGACAAAGCATCAGTCGGTAAGTATGGTTACGGTTACAGGAGTGACCGTGGGGGCAGATTGGTAGAATACGCAGAATGCAGAAGCCTCACGCGGCCCCCCGGTATTTCATTTAAATGCCTTGGAGAAGAGTGCGGAGCCTCTGCAACCACTGCACCCCCAATGAAAAATCTTGCGCCCCCCCAGTCCTAGCTATCAAGAAACACGTGATTGAAGACTGCGCAGTCCTTAAAGCTGCAGTTCAGGCAATATCCTGCATGTGTGGGTTTTTTAATATATCAGTTGTGTAGTAAGAAAAAATACTTTTAGCATTTTCTGTTTTAAAAAACAACAACTTTCAAAGACCAATTTTCTTGTATTCTATTTTAACAAGCATGCTTGTTCCTATAGCAACGATTTACATTCCCCATATTTAAAGATGTCGCCAAACTTTGCCGATCAATAGACGGAGAACGAATTGACCGGCAGCTATGCAGTTCTTTAGGTAATTAGAGATTGCCCACATGAAACTATTGAAGTTAAAAAAAACTAAAAAAAAAAAAAAAAGGGGGGAGCCTGAACTGCAGCTGTAACTGTTTTGACACAAGGAGTGATCGCCGATTGGTTCACTGCAGATTACATCTGAACGCAAAGTTAGAAAGAAAAAAACTTATTAAAAAGAAGATGGAAATAACATGAAGAACAGCAAAGAACTTCAACTGGCTCCAGCTCGAAACACACAGGGACATGTTCGCAAACAACTATGAAGAACATAGGGTGATTGCAATTGAAAGCGCAGAAAAAATGGAAGAATCGTGAACAAAAACTGAAATAGATTATGCAGATCTGCATATGAAGTACAACACAAACAATTATGAAGGTTGTAGTTGAAAGCGCAGAAAAAACTGGAGGAGTCGGATAAAAAACAGGATAAGAAAATATCTGAGGAGACAACACAGCGAGGAGACCACGAGAAGTGAAGCAATCCCAAGACGCGATAATAAGAACGGAATACGCAGAGCTGCGCGGGACGATCCGCAAACGTGTAACGGAAGATGTAAGAGAATGTAATGGTGATACGTGAGGAAGACTAGTGACTATCAAAGATAATAAAAGCTTAAAGAAGACTAATCAGCGACTTGTGATTGGGAAGAAGTAAATCATTGCACTCAAACAAGATGATGGATCCACCATAAAAGACTGTGCGCTTATCATAGAGTTGAGGATTTCTACATTAGATTGTATGAGAGCACGGGTAACACGCAATAATCCAGCAGAGGATGAGCGAGAAGAACCCACCAATGATTGTACCATGCGTCCTTCCAGAAGTGGCAACAGCAATCAAATCCATGAAGAACGAGAAGGCTCCCGGGGAAGGTGGAATTACAGCTGAAATCCTGAAAGAAGCTGGGGAAAAAGTAGAGACGATCTCTGCAAAACTCTTTACACGCGGCGTGAAGAACAGGAAAACCCCAGAACACCGGAGAAATGCCAGTTATCCTTATCCACCAGAAAGGAGACAAAGATCTCAAGAACTCCCGACCAATCCGTCTGCGCACAATCACTTACCGGAGGTTTACGGAGATACTAATTGGCTGCAACAGACGCTGGACTTTGCCCAGCCTGGAGAAGAAGCGGGATGTCACAGTGGACATAACACAATGGATCACAAGTTGTACAAGAATGCCTTGTATATAATGTATAACCCTGCTCACTTAATGTAACTATGTATCTCTCATTATATCTCTGTGCCCAGGACACACGTGAAAACGAGAGGTAACTCTCAATGTAGTACTTCCTGGTAAAACATTTGATAAATAAATAACATTTTCCTGAAGTTATGAATACGATCTCCCACTCAGTTTAGGATTCGTAGATTACGAAAAAGTATTTGATTCTGTTTACACCCCAGCGGCCCTACAGTAGATGCATTAAGAAGGCAAAGTGTTGAAGAAGCGTACATAGATATTATAAAGAGCATATAGGAGACTGCCACATCAACCATTAGACTACATGAAGATACAAGCAAGATAAGGATCAGCGCGGGGTGCGGCAGGGAGACACCGTGTCACCAGGATCAGTAAGGGAGTGTGGCAGGGAGACACCGTGTCACCAGGATCAGTAAGGGAGTGTGGCAGGGAGACACCGTGTCACCAGGATCAGTAAGGGAGTGCGGCAGGGAGACACCGTGTCACCAGGATCAGTAAGGGAGTGCGGCAGGAAGACACCGTGTCACCAGGATCAGTAAGGGAGTGCGGCAGGGAGACACCGTGTCACCAGGATCAGTAAGGGAGTGCGGCAGGGAGACACCGTGTCACCAGGATCAGTAAGGGGGTGCGGCAGGGAGACACCGTGTCCCCAGGATCAGTAAGGGAGTGCGGCAGGGAGACACCGTGTCACCAGGATCAGTAAGGGAGTGTGGCAGGGAGACACCGTGTCCCAAGGATCAGAAAGGGAGTGTGGCAGGGAGACACCGTGTCGCCAGGATCAGTAAGGGAGTGCGGCAGGGAGACACCGTGTCACCAGGATCAGTAAGGGGGTGCGGCAGGGAGACACCGTGTCCCCAGGATCAGTAAGGGAGTGCGGCAGGGAGACACCGTGTAAACAGGATCAGTAAGGGAGTGCGGCAGGGAGACACCGTGTCACCAGGATCAGTAAGGGAGTGTGGCAGGGAGACACCGTGTCCCAAGGATCAGAAAGGGAGTGTGGCAGGGAGACACCGTGTCACCAGGATCAGTAAGGGAGTGCGGCAGGGAGACACCGTGTCACCAAAGCTTCTCTCTGCAACACTCGAACAATTGAATTAGGAGAAAAAGGAATCAAAATCAATGGTGAACACTTGGGTCACAGGATTTGCAGATGACATTGTTATTTTTCCACAAGTCCAGAAGACCTCCAGCAACAAAGCAGAAAACTGGCAGAAGTAAGATAGTGGATCTCCGTATGAAACTCAGCGAGGCCAAAGTGATGTTCAACAAATGTGTCAACTCTGCAAATATCTAAAGAAATGGAATAGAACTGGAAGACAAAATGGATGTGCCCCCTAAAAGAATTCACTAAACTGCACACCAACAAAGTGTAAAAATTAACTTTTAATAAATTTACTTAAAACATATATTACCAAAACGTTGTGTACTGTGAATTAAAAATAAATTAAATCAACAATACCCAGCATCCATGTCAGTGAATGTATGATTATACAATCCCAATTAGCAACTAAATGTTGATGGGATGTAGAGGACAGAGGATGCTATATGTCAGGGTGTAATTTGTATTCAGATGTTGGACTGCGCTCAGGGGTCTCATAACAATCTTTGTCACTGAGAAGCCTCATGTTTTCGCTAACATAGGCTTCAGTGTCTTGGATCACAATGTTTCCACCTTTATCAGATGGTTTAATGGTGTAGGCTTTGTTGGACATCAAATCTCTTAGGCCAGTTCTTTCCTCGGATGTAAGATTATTGTCAGACTTGTAATGTCTTGGCTCGGCTTCTAGGTCCTTAGTGACACAAGCGACAAATAATTCAACAGCTGGACAGATAGTAATTGGCGGGGTAAAATGACTCTTGGACTTAAGGTGAGTGAAGGGACCTGTTATATCACTGTTAGGTGAAGTGTTTTGGTCAAACAGCTGACAAAGATCCGCAACATCCTGTCTTTCCTGTACATTCAGACCGTCCGTGCGTGCGTTTGGATTAGCGGCGGCACGCTTAGAATAGAATTTGTGTAGCAATAACCGTCTCCCAAACAGGTTTAAATCCTTCACCCACTCAAATAAATTAAAATCAGAAGTGGGTGAAAAGGATAAACCCTTCTTTAACAGATTCAATTGAACCTCACTCTTGGAATGACAGGACAGGTTGAAAACTTGCAAGGCATCATTATCTATACAATTCTCAATCGTTGGTTGGGTGCATTTGAGCTTTTCTTGGTTCTTAGGCTTCTTTTTTCCTCTCCTGGTTTTGCGTTTTGGAGGGCCTGAGCTAAAAAACCAACCTGCGTATCTTTGTTACCCTTGCTACCTCTGCCTTTATTTTGACCCTTAGGTCTGGAGCCCGTCTGTTCACCGTCAGAGACATCTGTCTCTGATGAGTAATCAGAATAATTGCCCCTTCTCCTAGACCTAATAGGGTATCCATAGACTGTGCCTTGCTCGTAGTCATTAGTATCGCGTAAATATTTAGTATGTTTTCTATCCTTTAGTTCTTGTCTGAACTTAGTCATATTAATTTCCATTTTTTTCGCCATTTGCGAATGGGCTATAATGGAGGCAATCGCCAGGTCCCCGCGCATGCGCAATACGAACGGATTGAAACAGCCAAGAATTTCTAAGTCCCCACGCATGCGCAATACGAACGGATTGAAATAGCTAAGATTTTCTAAGTCTCCGTGCATGTGCAATACGGACGGTGGATATTGGTATCAGTTTCTAAGTCCCTGCGCATGCGCATCATGAAGCATAGAAATAGCCACGATTTTCTAAGTGCCCTACGCATGCGCAATATGAACGAGCTATAATGGCTATAATTTCTAAGTCCACGCGCATGCGCAGTGGACTCTATATACGCCGCTAATGATTTTAAGCCTTAGAAGCCGCGTAAACGATCGGCTTACTACTCAAATATGACATGATAACGGTTGAATGCGCAGGTATTTATTCAGACTGAATTTAAGTAGCATTTGGGTAGTTTAATGGGTCAGTTGGGGCGCTGGCGCATCACGCATGCGCAACAGCTGACAGTTATTGATTCTGCAATCAAGGTACTGCAAGGGTATAAAAGGGCTCAGTCCTCTCTCCCCCAGTAAAATTTGTCCCTGAAGAAGCTCCTTTGCTGGAGGGAAACGCGCGTTGGACGCGCAATGTTGTCAGTCTCCTACTTGGAGCTGTTTTAATGTAGTGTTTTAATGTCTCCTGGTTCAATCTGTGTAGACCTTAGTAGTTGGTTATTCATTCCAACAGTCAGTGAGTCTGCCTCCCTGCTTCTCATGACATATGTTCACTTAGAATTTTTGCTGGGTAACTCACTGATAATAATGCTGTGAGTGCCAGCTCCACTATGCTGTGAACTCCCTACTATCATCATTGCATGTGTCAGTGTTACCACATAAGCACGTGTATCTTTACATACCATAAATTATCACTCCAAGTGCCTAGTGGTATATATTTAAGCAGGATTGCTGGACTTTCATCTATGTACAGCCATACCCCGCTTTAAGTACACTCACTTTAAGTACACTCGCGAGTAAGTACATAGTGCCCAATAGGCAAACGGCAGCTCACGCATGCGCCTGTCAGCACGTCCTGAACAGCAATACCGACTCCCTACCTGTACCGAAGCTGTGCGCAAGCGGGGAGACTATAGAGCCTGTTACACATGTGTTATTTACATCAGTTATGCACGTATAGTACGATTGCAGTACAGTACATGCATCAATAAGTGGGGGAAAGGGAGTGCTTCACTTTAAGTACATTTTCGCTTTACATACATGCTCCGGTCCCATTGCGTACAGTACGTTAATGCAGGGTATGCCTGTAATTGCTCACTGAGTAGTATACATTTATATATACTTACCATCCGGTCTCACAGTTGCTCTAGAGGGGTTAACACCCTGACTTATAGCATCCTCTGTCCTCTACATCCCATCAACATTTAGTTGCTAATTGGGATTGTATAATCATACATTCACTGACATGGATGCTGGGTATTGTTGATTTAATTTATTTTTAATTCACAGTACACAACGTTTTGGTAATATATGTTTTACGTAAATTTATTAAAAGTTAACTTTTACACTTTGTTGGTGTGCAGTTTAGTGAATTCTTTTAGGGGGCACATCCATTTTGTGTTTCCCCTTCCCCTTTTCTGATTCACTTTTCAGTTCACAGTTTGCACCCACAATTTTGATTACCATATTTATTTGACTATTCCACTCAATTGGTGTGGTTCTGTGATCACTTCCCCAACCCCTTCGTGTTGTTTCTTAGAACTGGAAGACGCCGAAGACTCGCGTATGTCTACCTTGGCCGGTGAGTAACAATGGGTGGGAACCTTTGGAATGAAATCAATAGGAGAATGAAGATGGGACGGAGAATTTGGAAGAAACAAGACAATATTTCAGGGGAACTTTCCACCGTGTCTCACAGGAAAGTGTTGGACCCGTGTATTCTGCCCGTGCTCACGTACGGATGTGACCCGTGTATTCTGCTCGTGCTCACGTGTGGGTGTGACCCGTGTATTCTGCCCGTGTTCATGTATGGATGTGACCCGTGTATTCTGCCCGTGCTCACATACGGTTGTAACTCTTGGACCCTAAATGCGATGATAACTCAGAATCTTATGACAACGCAAAGAAGTATGGAGTGATGCATGCTGGGTTATTACCCAAAGAGACAGGAAAAAGAGTGAATGGGTTCGAAACCAAACACGAGTCTGTCACGTCATCACAAGGGGGAAGAAATTAAAATGGTGGTGGGTAGGGCGGACATATCGCAAGAAGCAAGGACCATCGCTGGACGGGGATGGTACTCAACTGGATTTTTATGGGAAATTAAAAAGATCAAGACGACAACCAAAAGTAAGATGGGAGGATGAGATGAGAAGGTGTGTTGGGGCAACGTGAAGAAGAGAGGCCGGAACCGCTGTACCTGGGAGATCATTGGGGAGACTGCATCCAGCAGTGGGTAGACACGGGCTGAAGATGGGGGAGATGATATGTTTGAGTATATTTATATAAATGTGTGTGTGTGTGTGTGTGTGTATATATATATATATATATATATATATATATTTATATATAAAAAAATTTTTTTACATAGGTGTGTGTGTGTACATATATGTGAGAGTTTATTTACGTATATATATATATATATATATATATATATATATATATATATATATATATATATATATATATATATATCAAATAAAAAGATGACTTGTGAGCACATTCACATGTCTTAGACAGGTCTGCAACCCTGACTTTCACCATTATCACCCAGCATACAGTGCTCCCACTGCTGCAAGGGATTCTGCGAATGAGCACAACACATATATATGCGTGTGTGTGCATATATATGTATATGTGTGTGTGTGTATATATATATATATATTAAGAGAAAAGGCAGATCCCGCATCCACAAGAAAAGTAAATGTAACTATTTACTGACTTAAAGTAAATATTAGGTAATAAGTCAGTGGTGCTATAAGGGCCAGGTTATGTGGTATGAGAAAAAGAGCAGAAAGAGCCCCACACAATAGCACTCTAGTATACCAGGGTAGTACATATATCAAAACATCTTTATTGAATGACTGTCACAAAACAAGGATTAAAACGTACAAGGGATTCATGCCTTGTTTTAAACCTTTTCTCTGCTTTCTTTTAATCCTTGTTTTGTGACAGTCATTCAATAAAGATGTTTTAATATATGTACTACCCTGGTATACTAGAGTGCTATTGTATGGGGCTCTTTCTGCTCTTTTTCTCATACCATATATATATATGTGTGTGTGTGTATATGTATATATGTGTGTGTGTGTGTGTGTGTATATATATGTGTATATATATATATATATATATATATATATATATATATATATGTATATATATGTATATGTGTGTATATATGTCTGTGTGTCTGTGTGTAGTGTGTGTGCGTGTGTATAAAGAGAGATTATAGAATAATAAAGTGTCTCACTTGTCTCAGCTCCCTGGTCCGGTCCCTCATGCTGACAACAGTTGGGGCACAGCACGCCCTGTGCCCTATATATACACTGTATATACAGTATACGTGTGTGTACACTATGTATATATAAAGTGTGTGTGTACATACAGTATGAGTATACTATGTATACATACCTTACATGTGTGAGTACATATACACAGTATGTGCTGTGTATACTATGTATGCCTGTGCCTGTCCCTGTGCACAGGTATAGATATATATATACACTGTGTATCTGTGCTGTGTATACTATGTATGCATGTGGTGCCTGTGCACAGGTATAGATATATATATATATATACACTGTGTATCTGTGCTGTGTATACTATGTATGCATGTGGTGCCTGTGCACAGGTATAGATATATATATATATACACTGTGTATCTGTGCTGTGTATACTATGTATGCATGTGGTGCCTGTGCACAGGTATAGATATATATACACTGTGTATCTGTGCTGTGTATACTATGTATGCATGTGGTGCCTGTGAACAGGTATAGATATATATACACTGTGTATCTGTGCTGTGTATACTATGTAGCGCTCTGTCCATGCGCATGCGCACTCTGTTCTGTCTCCTTCAAGCCAACTCAACCATAGAGAGGTTACAGGCAGCCGCGGTGCATGCTGGGATGCTGGAGGTGTGAGGCTGACACAGAGAGAGAGTGTGTGTGTGTGTGTGTGTGTGTGTGTGTGTGTGTGTGTGTGTGTGTGTGTGTGTGTGTGTGTGTGTGTGTGTGTGTGTGTGTGTGTGTGTGTGTGTGTGTGTATATAATATGTGTATAATATGTGTATATTTGTATTCACTGTGTGTGAGTGTGTATGTATTTATATATAATGTGTATGTTTGTATTCACTGTGTGTGTGTGTATATATCATGTGTATATTTGTATTCACTGTGTGTGTGTATATATGGATATCATGTGTATATTTGTATTCACTGTGTGTGTGTACATCACCACACCAGGAACTCTGGATACAAGACACAGCACACTAGGTATTGTGAAGAAAATAGTTGTATTGTGGTCTAAATATGACACCAACGTTGTCAACAAAATCTAGTATGCTGTGTCTTCTATCCAGAGTTCCCAGTGTGCTGTGTCTTCTATCCAGAGTTCCCAGTGTGCTGTGTCTTCTATCCAGAGTTCCCAGTGTGCTGTGTCTTCTATCCAGAGTTCCCAGTGTGCTGTGTCTCCTATCCAGAGTTCCCAGTGTGCTGTGTCTTCTATCCAGAGTTCCCAGTGTGCTGTGTCTTCTATCCAGAGTTCCCAGTGTGCTGTGTCTTCTATCCAGAGTTCCCAGTGTGCTGTGTCTCCTATCCAGAGTTCCCAGTGTGCTGTGTCTCCTATCCAGAGTTCCCAGTGTGCTGTGTCTCCTATCCAGAGTTCCCAGTGTGCTGTGTCTTCTATCCAGAGTTCCCAGTGTGCTGTGTCTTCTATCCAGAGTTCCCAGTGTGCTGTGTCTCCTATCCAGAGTTCCCAGTGTGCTGTGTCTTCTATCCAGAGTTCCCAGTGTGCTGTGTCTCCTATCCAGAGTTCCCAGTGTGCTGTGTCTTCTATCCAGAGTTCCCAGTGTGCTGTGTCTTCTATCCAGAGTTCCCAGTGTGCTGTGTCTTCTATCCAGAGTTCCCAGTGTGCTGTGTCTCCTATCCAGAGTTCCCAGTGTGCTGTGTCTCCTATCCAGAGTTCCCAGTGTGCTGTGTCTCCTATCCAGAGTTCCCAGTGTGCTGTGTCTTCTATCCAGAGTTCCCAGTGTGCTGTGTCTCCTATCCAGAGTTCCCAGTGTGCTGTGTCTCCTATCCAGAGTTCCCAGTGTGCTGTGTCTCCTATCCAGAGTTCCCAGTGTGCTGTGTCTCCTATCCAGAGTTCCCAGTGTGCTGTGTCTCCTATCCAGAGTTCCCAGTGTGCTGTGTCTTCTATCCAGAGTTCCCAGTGTGCTGTGTCTCCTATCCAGAGTTCCCAGTGTGCTGTGTCTCCTATCCAGAGTTCCCAGTGTGTGTGTGTGTGTGTGTGTGTATTTCATCTGTATGCATTGTGTGCATTTCTATTCAGTGTGTGTGTATATATATATATATATATTTATATATATATATGTACACACACTGTATATACACATATACACTGTATATACACAGAGAAGAGTCCCTATCGTGCAGACTCCCCCTTTCGCCAAGGGGAAGCGTTGTAGATCTTGTAGACCGGATCACCTCCCTGCAGCGTGTCGAATGGACGCTCCATTCGCCCAAAGATGAGACCCGATTGATCACTCAAGACAAAAAAGGAGAGACACACAGCGCCCCAGAGGTGAATATCCAATAAATGTATTTGAAACGCACACAACGTGTATCCACATCTTCCAGTTAATATAGATAAAAGGCGCTCAGCTTCATGATCCGGCGAGGAGTCCGTGGGTGGAATTCAGCCAGGACCTGGAGCACCGGGACCCCGCAGAGGAACTCCCAGCGGCAAACTGCGTCACGTCGTGTCACGCGTGAACAAGATGGCGTGAGACATCACAGGTAGCAACTATACGTCAGCGGGTGCAAACATCTCGTCAAATTGCAATCATAATATTAACCAAATAAATAAGACTACACAATTGTTCTTGTAATTCATAAATGTGCCCACATTTCAAACTAAAGCATTTCAGGTGCAATAAATGCGTGATAAATAGAGAATAAAAATAAATATATATATATATCAAAAATAAATAGCCGATACCTTGTGTAAAGCACTGTATACACTGTGGGCTCTCCATTCATTTCTATTCACACAGATACACACACACACTCTTACATCACTAACTTTCAGGAACCATTTAACACCTCTAGCCATAAATCACATCCACACACGGGAGAGGGACAAGCACAGATAACTTTCCAAGAGACACTGTTTTTAAGTATACCTTTTGCTTGCTTTATTCATTGTAACATCGCCGGAAGAAGAGATCAGTGTATCTCGAAAGCTCGCACAAATAAAAGCATTTCGTTAGCCACAGAACGGTATTGTCTATTCATTTTTTGATTATTGAAGCTCGGCTAACACGGTACTGATATATATATATATTTTATATATATATATATATATATATATATTATTAAGGTTATGGTGGCTAAAAAGAGTGACAAAAACCCTCCACAGTAAAGCATATCACAACTGTAAATATTACTTTACGCTCATTTGCATGTCTTAGACAGGTCTGCAACCCTGTCTTTCCCCATTATCGCCCAGCACACAGCGTTTCCACTGCAGCAAGGGATTCTGGGAAATGACATGCAAATGAGCACACAGTGCCACCTTTTGTCCTCAAACCAATGCATGCTGTTTTAAACACAGCTTTGTTTAAAACAGTATGCATTGGTTTGAGGATTTGCTTGTGTAATACGAGCTTGAGACAAAAGGTGGCACTGTGTGCTCATTTGCATGTCATTTCCCAGAATCCCTTGCTGCAGTGGAAACGCTGTGTGCTGGGCGATAATGGGGAAAGACAGGGTTGCAGACCTGTCTAAGACATGCAAATGAGCGTAAAGTAATATTTACAGTTGCGATATATATATATACACACACACTAAATTGGCAAAGTTTCATAAATAAGGAGGTAACCAACCAATAATGACATAATCAGGAAGGTGCGTGTGGAAGATCAATGCTACTAGTATAAAAACGAGATCATGTGTTAGGCTGGGAAATAGCTAAACAAAGCACAGATACCAGAATAAGAAATATTAATCCGGTGAGAAAGGTTATATATGTCACATATTTATATCTTGTGCTTTGTTTAGCTGTTATAGTTGAATGCGCTAGTTATTGTCCACATGTTTTCTTCCTTTTTTTAATTTAATTTATTGTTATCATTTATTTTATTGTTTGGTCAATGGTGATCGCTATAAATTATTAGTATTATTTTTATTATCTCTACAATTTGTTGATAGGAGGTTGAGGATTTATTCCTACATCTAATGTGGTTATTTTTGTCATCAATTTATTATAACAAGTATATTTTATCTAAGCGACAGTTATTAAAGGTTTTGCTTTTGTGCAATTATGTTTTGTGCAATTATGTTTATATATATTTATATATATATATATACACACATTTTAAGTTATGACGGGGGGGGGGGGGAGGGAGGCGTCAAGAAACCTCCACCGTTAGCTTATAGCCAAAAAAGAATATCACTTGTGAGCACATTCACATGTCTTAGACAGGTCTGCACCCCTGCCTTTCACCATTATCATCTAGCATACTGTTCTTCCACTGCAGCAAGGGATTCTGGGAAATGACATGCAAATGCGCACACAATGTGTCACCTTTTACCTGAAATCCATTTTTAAATGGGATCCTTATAAGCAAATGCTCTGCTGTTCATACACTCTGACAAGCAAGAGAGATCTTCATGAATTAGTTTATAATGAACATATAAAGAGGAAACCACTGAGGTTTGGGAAGCTCTGTACATGTGAAGAAGAGACCTGTGAGGTGTAGAAATCTCGGTACATGTGAAGAAGAGACCTGTGAGGTTTGGGGAGCTCTGTACATGTGAAGAAGAGACCTGTGAGGTTTGGCAAGCTCTGTACATGTGAAGAAGAGACCTGTGAGGTTTGGCAAGCTCTGTATATGCTAAGAAGAGACCTGTGATGTCTGGGAAGCTCTGTACACGTGAATAAGAGACCTGTGAGGTTTGGAAAGCTATATACATGTGAAGAAGAGACCTGTGAGGTTTGGAAAGCTCTGTACATATGTAATCTGCAGTTAGGTCACCCTACATTACATATACACCCAGGACTGTGTGAGCCTGTCCCTGATACCCTGCAGTCAGGTCACCCTACATTACATATACACCCAGGACTGTGTGAGCCTGTCCCTGATACTCTGAAATTAGGGTGTATTTAATGTTTTTTCCAGTATCCCCGTGTAATTATCTTTATGCATCGATGACGACTGCTGGCTCCCAAGAAAATGGAACGATCTTACCTTATACAAATATTATTGCTGCAAAGTACAGATACAAATCTACAGGAGGATGTGACAACCCACTTATTATATTGATCAAAGGTAAGAATAGTAACTTTTATACACAGGAGTAATTACACACCTGTCACTGCTATTTTACATGCACTATTCCTGTACTGACACACACACGTGTCACTGAACCTCCACCCTGCCCCACATCTATCTCTGCTATTCCTGTACTGACACATACCTGTCACTGCACCTCCACCCTGCCCCACATCTATCTCTACTATTCCTGTGCTGACCCCCCACACACACATACACCACTCTGTCACTGCACCTCCACCCTGCCCCGCATCTATCTCTGCAATTCCTGTACTGACCCCCCACATACACCACTCTGTCACTGCACCTCCACCCTGCCCCGCATCTATCTCTGCAATTCCTGTACTGACCCCCCCACACACACATACACACATACACCACTCTGTCACTGCACCTCCACCCTGCCCCGCATCTATCTCTGCTATTCCTGTACTGCCCCCCCCCCCACACACACACACATACACCACTCTGTCACTGCACCTCCACCCTGCCCTGTATCTATCTCTGCAATTCCTGTACTGACCCCCCCCCCCCACATATACACCACTCTCTCACTGCACCTCCACCCTGCCCTGCAGCTATCTCTGCTATTCCTGTACTGACCCCCCACACATACACCGCGCTGTCACTGCACCTCCACCCTGCCCTGTATCTATCTCTGCAATTCCTTTACTGCCCCCCCCCCACGCATACACCGCTCTGTCACTGCACCTCCACCCTGCCCTGTATCTATCTCTGCAATTCCTGTACTGACCCTCCCCCACATATACACCACTCTGTCACTGCACCTCCACCCTGCCCTGCAGCTATCTCTGCTATTCCTGTACTGACCCCCCACACATATACACCACTCTCTCACTGCACCTCCACCCTGCCCTGTATCTATCTCTGCAATTCCTTTACTGACCCCCCCCCCACGCATACACCGCTCTGTCACTGCACCTCCACCCTGCCCTGTATCTCTGCAATTCCTTTACTGACCCCCCCACCCCACGCATACACCACTCTCTCACTGCACCTCCACCCTGCCCTGCAGCTATCTCTGCTATTCCTGTTCTGACCCCCCACACATACACCCCGCTGTCACTACACCTCCACCCTGCCCTGCAGCTATCTATACTATTCCTGTACTGACCCCCCACACATACACCCCGCTGTCACTGCACCTCCACCCTGCCCTGCAGCTATCTCTGCTATTCCTGTTCTGACCCCCCACACATACACCCCGCTGTCACTGCACCTCCACCTTGCCCTGCAGCTATCTATACTATTCCTGTACTGACCCCCCACACATACACCCCGCTGTCACTGCACCTCCACCTTGCCCTGCAGCTATCTATACTATTCCTGTACTGACCCCCCACACATACACCCCGCTGTCACTGCACCTCCACCTTGCCCTGCAGCTATCTATACTATTCCTGTACTGACCCCCCACACATACACCACTCTCTCACTGCACCTCCACCCTGCCCTGCAGCTCTCTCTCTGCTATTCCTGCACTGGCCCCTTACACACATACACACACACACAGCTCTGTTATTGCACCTCCACCCCGCCCTGCCAGGAGATATACAGGGAGACAGGGGTCTAAATAGAGTCTATAGATAATACATACATCACGTGAATGTTTAGATCTTTATAAATACAATTCCATTTCTATATTTAGATGTATTTAGCAGCCGGTGTACTTATATCTTATCTATACAAACCCACCTATCTGTCTAATATCTATCTGAATTTATATCTATATATCTGTGTATCTATCTACTGTATCTGTATATATGAGTATAGCTATCTGTCTGTATATATGTGTATAGCTATCTGTCTGTATATATGTGTATAGCTATCTGTCTGTATATATGTGTATAGCTGTCTGTATATATGTGTATAGCTATCTGTCTGTATATATGTGTATAGCTGTCTGTATATATATGTATAACGATCTGTCTGTATATATCTGTATAGCTATCTGTCTGTATATATGTGTATAGCGATCTGTCTGTATATATGAGTATAGCTATCTGTCTGTATATATGTGTATAGCGATCTGTCTATATATGTGTATAGCGATCTGTCTGTATATATGTGTATAGCGATCTGTCTGTATATATGTGTATAGTTATCTGTCTGTATATATGTGTATAGCTATCTGTCTGTATATATGTGTATAGCTATCTGTCTGTATATATGTGTATAGCTATCTGTCTGTGTATATGTGTATAGCGATCTGTCTGTGTATATGAGTATAGCGATCTGTCTGTATATATGAGTATAGCGATCTGTCTGTATATATGTGTATAGCGATCTGTCTGTATATATGTGTATAGCGATCTGTCTGTATATATGTGTATAGCGATCTGTCTGTATATATGTGTATAGCGATCTGTCTGTATATATGTGTATAGCTATCTGTCTGTATATATGTGTATAGCTATCTGTCTGTATATATGTGTATAGCGATCTGTCTGTATATATGTGTATAGCTATCTGTCTGTATATATGTGTATAGCGATCTGTCTGTGTATATGAGTATAGCGATCTGTCTGTATATATGTGTATAGCGATCTGTCTGTATATATGTGTAGAGCGATCTGTCTGTATATATGTGTAGAGCGATCTGTCTGTATATATGTGTATAGCTATCTGTCTGTATATATGTGTATAGCTGTCTGTATATATGTGTATAGCGATCTGTCTGTATATATGTGTATAGCGATCTGTCTGTATATATGTGTATAGCGATCTGTCTGTATATATGTGTATAGCGATCTGTCTGTATATATGTGTATAGCTGTCTGTATATATGTGTATAGCTATCTGTCTGTATATATGTGTATAGCTATCTGTCTGTATATATGTGTATAACGATCTGTCTGTATATATGTGTATAGCGATCTGTCTGTATATATGTGTATAGCGATCTGTCTGTATATATGTGTATAGCGATCTGTCTGTATATATGTGTATAGCGATCTGTCTGTATATATGTGTATAGCGATCTGTCTGTATATATGTGTATAGCTATCTGTCTGTATATATGTGTATAGCGATCTGTCTGTATATATGTGTATAGCGATCTGTCTGTATATATGTGTATAGCTGTCTGTATATATGTGTATAGCTATCTGTCTGTATATATGTGTATAGCTATCTGTCTGTATATATGTGTATAACGATCTGTCTGTATATATGTGTATAGCGATCTGTCTGTATATATGTGTATAGCGATCTGTCTGTATATATGTGTATAGCGATCTGTCTGTATATATGTGTATAGCGATCTGTCTGTATATATGTGTATAGCGATCTGTCTGTATATATGTGTATAGCGATCTGTCTGTATATATGTGTATAGCTATCTGTCTGTATATATGTGTATAGCGATCTGTCTGTATATATGTGTATAGCGATCTGTCTGTATATATGTGTATAGCTATCTGTCTGTATATATGTGTATAGCGATCTGTCTGTATATATGTGTATAGCGATCTGTCTGTATATATGTGTATAGCGATCTGTCTGTATATATGTGTATAGCGATCTGTCTGTATATATGTGTATAGCGATCTGTCTGTATATATGTGTATAGCTATCTGTCTGTATATATGTGTATAGCGATCTGTCTGTATATATGTGTATAGCGATCTGTCTGTATATATGTGTATAGCTATCTGTCTGTATACAGTATATGTGTATAGCGATCTGTCTGTATATATGTGTATAGCGATCTGTCTGTATATATGTGTATAGCGATCTGTCTGTATATATGTGTATAGCGATCTGTCTGTATATATGTGTATAGCGATCTGTCTGTATATATGTGTATAGCGATCTGTCTGTATATATGTGTATAGCGATCTGTCTGTATATATGTGTATAGCGATCTGTCTGTATATATGTGTATAGCGATCTGTCTGTATATATGTGTATAGCTGTCTGTATATATGTGTATAGCGATCTGTCTGTATATATGTGTATAGCGATCTGTCTGTATATATGTGTATAGCTGTCTGTATATATGTGTATAGCGATCTGTCTGTATATATGTGTATAGCTGTCTGTATATATGTGTATAGCTATCTGTCTGTATATATGTATATAGCGATCTGTCTGTATATATGTATATAGCGATCTGTCTGTATATATGTGTATAGCTGTCTGTATATATGTGTATAGCGATCTGTCTGTATATATGTGTATAGCGATCTGTCTGTATATATGTGTATAGCGATCTGTCTGTATATATGTGTATAGCGATCTGTCTGTATATATGTGTATAGCGATCTGTCTGTATATATGAGTATAGCGATCTGTCTGTATATATGTGTATAGCGATCTGTCTGTATATATGTGTATAGCGATCTGTCTGTATATATGTGTATAGCGATCTGTCTGTATATATGTGCAGGGCCCGACAAACTGCGGCGGGGTCCTGACGGCGTCTCCCGGCCTCCTGCTGTCTTGTCGCCTTTAGAATCATGTTTTTCTCCTGCAGCACTATTGGCGGTGCCGCACGGCCATTTTGAATGGTGCTGCAGGAGAAAAACATGATTTTAATGATCAAGACGGAGAAGACGGGAGACGCCGGGGGACACAGCCGCAGGTAAGCAGCCGACAGCGGCCACAATGCAGTCGCCCCGGGCGACCGCATTTGTCGAGCCCTGTATATGTGTATAGCTATCTGTATATTGTTAGAAAAGCCTCCTCTCGGTATAATAATCAGGAATCAGTTTCCAGTTCAAATCAGCATTCTTTATTCTTCAATCGGCTTTCAGCGTTATAGGTAGCAAGGATACATATTATAGATACATCTGTTAGTCTTCAGTATCTAAGAAGGTAGATCAATAGATGCTTCTATTCGATGTAACAAGCATCTTAAGTTGGTAGAAGTTGGTAGAAGGTAGAAGAAGGTAGTACCTTATGCTTAACTTTGCTCCCTTCTTATACGCTCAGGACAAAGAGCTATAAATCATTTATCTTAGCTAACTCAATGACATGTTTCTCACGAAGCTAAAACACACTGATTTCTCAGGAAGATAAAGAACTAAGAAAAATATATTATTTCTTGAACCGAGCGAGAACCCCAAATAACCCAAATTCTACCCACCAATCGGCCCCTAATATCCTCCCCGATATATACAGAAAACGATTACTTCCAGTTATTGCTGCTAAAGGTGGTTCTACAAGATATTGAATCATAAGGTGTACTTAGTTTTTCCCACATGGTTTCTCCATTTTGGCTTTATTTTTATTAAATAAATCGTGACACGGTGTAATAGGTCATGTGTTGTTGTTCATCTGAGGTTGTATTTACCTAATTTTAAGACCTGCCAAGGAACAGATGATTGTTATTATGTCCTGATATGTAAAACCATGGAATTCAAAGAGGGTGTACTTTCTTTTTCACACAACTGTATACATACACACACAGATAGGTATACAGATAGATAGCTATGCACATATATATCTGTATATCTATCTATTGCTATTATCTAACCAATAACAGCAGGGCTCGACAAACTGGGCAAATACCCACTCCCCCCTAAAAGTCAGTCGCCCCCCCCAAAAAACACTCCCTCACCTCCCTCCTCCCCTCACGACACTTACCTGCGGCAGGGTCCAGCTGCAGGGTCTGACTGCGTGTTGCAGCCTTCTGTCTTCTCCCCTGCAAATTCATCTTTTCCCCCTGCAGCTCCAGTTAAAATGGCTGCGCGGTGTCAAATGACGCTATGTTGCCATGTCAACGGGACGTGGTGACATCATGACATCACGCGGCATCACGTAACGTGGCTCCACATAACGTCACTTAGCGTTCCGAATGGCAACGCGGCGTCATTTAACGCTGGGCGGCCGTGTTAACTGGAGCTGCAAGGGGAAAAGATGAATTTGCAGAAGAAGACGAAGAAGACCGGGAGACACCGGGGGGATGCTGTCACAGGTACGCAGTCAACAGCGGCCAAATGCACATGCCCGTGGCGACCGGGCGAGTGCATTTGTTGACCCCTGAATAATAGGGTGATACTGTCTTTGTGTATATACATGTACATTACCCAACCTATTGTGTACACAAGCCATCAAAACATTCAACCCTGGCCATACCGCTGACAATACAAATACATTCCTGAAACCACAAGAATGAAACCGGGACAGAATCCTGGTGTAGAAATGGAATATACAACGGTGGAGAATTGTGTGTGTGACTCCCGACTCCGGTACTCCTGATTTCTCTGATGGTATTGGGGGGTTGTGAAGATAGACAAATTAGTTCTACAAAGAATTCCCATTCTGTATATGTATATAACTATCTGAATACAAACATTTTTTGTATGTGTTCATACCCACTTCGGAAATAAAAGCGTTCCACTCCATATTCCACTGGGTATTTGTGCGCAATTGTCATTCAGTTGACAGAGAGATACAGGCTTCAAATAATCCAAGTGTATGTCCCAACATCAGTAACGCAGGCAATGACGTGGAGACTTCTACCACGAAATCAGCCAACTTAAAGATTTCAATGCAATGATTGGTCACATCAGAAAGACAAAGCATCAGTTGGTAAGTATGGTTATGGTAACAACAGGACTGAACGTGGAGACAGAGGGGTAAACTGTGAAAACCTCTACATCATGAATTCGTTCTTCAAGAAGAATCCAAATAGAAAATGGACTTGGAGGGGACCCAATGGGGTCAAGAATGAAATTGACTATATAATAACTAACAAGGAACACGATTGAAGACTATACAGTCCTTAACCGTTTTGACACAAGGAGTGATCGCCGATTGGTTCACTGCAGATTACATCGGAATACGAAGTTGGAAAGAAGAAGACTGGTTGAAAAGAAAATGGAAATAACATGAAGAACAGCAGAGAACTTAAACTGGAACTGAAAAGTCGCTTCAGCTCGAAGTGCACAGGGACATTTTCACAAACAATTATGAAGAACTTCTGAAGGTTGTAGTTGAAAGCGCAGAAAAAACTGGAGGAATCGTTAACAAAAAACAGGATCAGAAAATATCTGAGGAGACAAAACAGCGAGGAGACCATGAGAAATGAAGCGATCCCAAGACGCGATAATAAGAACGGAATACGCAGAGCTGCGCGGGACGAACCGCAAACGTGTAACGGAAGATGTAAGAGAATGTAACGGTGATACGGTGAGGAAGACTAGTGACTATCAAAGATAATAAAAGCTTAAAGAAGACAAATCAGCGACTTGTGATTGGGAAGAAGTAAATCATTGCACTCAAACAAGACAATGGATCCACCATAAAAGACTGTGCGCTTATCATAAAGAGAGTTGAGGATTTCTACATTAGATTGTATGAGAGCACGGGTAACACGCAATAATCCAGCAGAGGATGAGCGAGAAGAACCCACCAATGATTATACCATGCGTCCTTCCAGAAGTGGCAAAAGCAATCAAATCCATGAAGAACGAGAAGGCTCCCGGGGAAGGTGGAATTACAACTGAAATCCTGAAAGAAGCTGGGGAAGAAGTTAGAGACGATCTCTGCAAAACTCTTTACACGCGGCGTGAAGAACAGGAAAACCCCAGAACACCGGAGAAATGCCAGATATCCTTATCCACCAGAAAGGAGACAAAGATCTCAAGAACTCCCGACCAATCCGTCTGCGCACAATCACTTACAGGAGGTTTACGGAGATACTAATTGGCTGCAGCAGACGCTGGACTTTGCCCAGCCTGGAGAACGAGATTTTGCAGTGGATACAATACAATGGATCACATCCAAGTTGTACAAGAATGCCTTGTATATAATGTATCACCCTGCTCACTTAATGTAACTATGTATCTCTCATCATATCTCTGTGCCCAGGACACACGTGAAAACGAGAGGTAACTCTCAATGTAGTACTTCCTGGTAAAACATTTGATAAATAAATAACGAATACGATCTCCCACTCTGTTTAGGATTCGTAGATTACGAAAAAGTATTTGATTCTGTTTACACCCCAGCGGCCCTACAGTAGATGCATTAAGAAGGCAAAGTGTTGAAGAAGCGTACATAGATATTATAAAGAGCATATAGGAGACTGCCACATCAACCATTAGACTACATGAAGATACAAGCAAGATAAGGATCAGCGCGGGAGTGCGGCAGGGAGACACCGTGTCACCAGGATCAGTAAGGGAGTGTGGCAGGGAGACACCGTGTCACCAGGATCAGTAGGGGAGTGCGGCAGGGAGACACTGTGTCACCAGGATCAGTAAGGTAGTGCGGCAGGGAGACACCTTGTCACCAGGATCAGTAAGGTAGTGCGGCAGGGAGACACTGTGTCACCAGGATCAGCGCGGGAGTGCGGCAGGGAGACACTGTGTCACCAGGATCAGCGCGGGAGTGCGGCAGGGAGACACCGTGTCACCAGGATCAGTAAGGGAGTGCGGCAGGGAGACACCTTGTCACCAGGATCAGTAAGGTAGTGCGGCAGGGAGACACTGTGTCACCAGGATCAGCGCGGGAGTGCGGCAGGGAGACACCGTGTCACCAGGATCAGTGCGGGAGTGCGGCAGGGAGACACCGTGTCACCAGGATCAGTAAGGTAGTGCGGCAGGGAGACACTGTGTCACCAGGATCAGCGCGGGAGTGCGGCAGGGAGACACCGTGTCACCAGGATCAGTAAGGGAGTGCGGCAGGGAGACACCGTGTCACCAGGATCAGTAAGGGAGTGTGGCAGTGAGACACCATGTCACCAGGATCAGTAAGGGAGTGTGGCAGGGAGACACCGTGTCACCAGGATCAGTAAGGGAGTGCGGCAGGGAGACACTGTGTCACCAGGATCAGCGTGGGAGTGCGGCAGGGAGACACTGTGTCCCCAGGATCAGTAAGAGAGTGCGGCAGGGAGACACCGTGTCCCCAGGATCAGTAAGGGAGTGCGGCAGGGAGACACCGTGTCACCAGGATCAGCAGGGGAGTGCAGCAGGGAGACTCTGTGTCCCCAGGATCAGTAAGGGAGTGCGGCATGGAGACACCGTGTCACCAGGATCAGCAGGGGAGTGCGGCAGGGAGACACCTTGTCACTAGGATCAGTAAGGGAGTGCGGCAGGGAGACACCGTGTCACCAGGATCAGCAGGGGAGTGCAGCAGGGAGACACCGTGTCACCAGGATCAGTAAGGGAGTGCAGCAGGGAGACACCGTGTCACCAGGATCAGTAAGGGAGTGCGGCAGGGAGACACCGTGTCACCAGGATCAGTAAGGGAGTGCGGCAGGGAGACACCGTGTCACCAGGATCAGTAAGGGAGTGCGGCAGGGAGACACCATATCACCAGGATCAGCGAGGGAGTGCGGCAGGGAGACACCGTGTCACCAGGATCAGTAAGGGAGTGCAGCAGGGAGACACCGTGTCACCAGGATCAGTAAGGGAGTGCGGCAGGGAGACACCACGTCACCAGGATCAGCAGGGGAGTGCAGCAGGGAGACACCGTGTCACCAGGATCAGTGCGGGAGTGCGGCAGGGAGACACCGTGTCACCAGGATCAGTAAGGTAGTGCGGCAGGGAGACACTGTGTCACCAGGATCAGCGCGGGAGTGCGGCAGGGAGACACCGTGTCACCAGGATCAGTAAGGGAGTGCGGCAGGGAGACACCGTGTCACCAGGATCAGTAAGGGAGTGTGGCAGTGAGACACCATGTCACCAGGATCAGTAAGGGAGTGTGGCAGGGAGACACCGTGTCCCCAGGATCAGTAAGGGAGTGCGGCAGGGAGACACCGTGTCACCAGGATCAGCAGGGGAGTGCAGCAGGGAGACTCTGTGTCCCCAGGATCAGTAAGGGAGTGCGGCATGGAGACACCGTGTCACCAGGATCAGCAGGGGAGTGCGGCAGGGAGACACCTTGTCACTAGGATCAGTAAGGGAGTGCGGCAGGGAGACACCGTGTCACCAGGATCAGCAGGGGAGTGCAGCAGGGAGACACCGTGTCACCAGGATCAGTAAGGGAGTGCAGCAGGGAGACACCGTGTCACCAGGATCAGTAAGGGAGTGCGGCAGGGAGACACCATATCACCAGGATCAGCGAGGGAGTGCGGCAGGGAGACACCGTGTCACCAGGATCAGTAAGGGAGTGCAGCAGGGAGACACCGTGTCACCAGGATCAGTAAGGGAGTGCGGCAGGGAGACACCACGTCACCAGGATCAGCAGGGGAGTGCAGCAGGGAGACACCGTGTCACCAGGATCAGTGCGGGAGTGCGGCAGGGAGACACCGTGTCACCAGAATCAGTAAGGTAGTGCGGCAGGGAGACACTGTGTCACCAGGATCAGCGCGGGAGTGCGGCAGGGAGACACCGTGTCACCAGGATCAGTAAGGGAGTGCGGCAGGGAGACACCGTGTCACCAGGATCAGTAAGGGAGTGTGGCAGTGAGACACCATGTCACCAGGATCAGTAAGGGAGTGTGGCAGGGAGACACCGTGTCACCAGGATCAGTAAGGGAGTGCGGCAGGGAGACACTGTGTCACCAGGATCAGCGTGGGAGTGCGGCAGGGAGACACTGTGTCCCCAGGATCAGTAAGAGAGTGCGGCAGGGAGACACCGTGTCCTCAGGATCAGTAAGGGAGTGCGGCAGGGAGACACCGTGTCACCAGGATCAGCAGGGGAGTGCAGCAGGGAGACTCTGTGTCCCCAGGATCAGTAAGGGAGTGCGGCATGGAGACACCGTGTCACCAGGATCAGCAGGGGAGTGCGGCAGGGAGACACCTTGTCACCAGGATCAGTAAGGGAGTGCGGCAGGGAGACACCGTGTCACCAGGATCAGCAGGGGAGTGCAGCAGGGAGACACCGTGTCACCAGGATCAGTAAGGGAGTGCAGCAGGGAGACACCGTGTCACCAGGATCAGTAAGGGAGTGCGGCAGGGAGACACCGTGTCACCAGGATCAGTAAGGGAGTGCGGCAGGGAGACACTGTATCACCAGGATCAGCGCGGGAGTGCGGGAGTGCGGCAGGGAGACACCGTGTCACCAGGATCAGTAAGGGAGTGCAGCAGGGAGACACCGTGTCACCAGGATCAGTAAGGGAGTGCGGCAGGGAGACACCACGTCACCAAGATCAGCAGGGGAGTGCAGCAGGGAGACACCGTGTCACCAGGATCAGTGCGGGAGTGCGGCAGGGAGACACCGTGTCACCAGGATCAGTAAGGTAGTGCGGCAGGGAGACACTGTGTCACCAGGATCAGCGCGGGAGTGCGGCAGGGAGACACCGTGTCACCAGGATCAGTAAGGGAGTGCGGCAGGGAGACACCGTGTCACCAGGATCAGTAAGGGAGTGTGGCAGTGAGACACCATGTCACCAGGATCAGTAAGGGAGTGTGGCAGGGAGACACCGTGTCACCAGGATCAGTAAGGGAGTGCGGCAGGGAGACACTGTGTCACCAGGATCAGCGTGGGAGTGCGGCAGGGAGACACTGTGTCCCCAGGATCAGTAAGAGAGTGCGGCAGGGAGACACCGTGTCCCCAGGATCAGTAAGGGAGTGCGGCAGGGAGACACCGTGTCACCAGGATCAGCAGGGGAGTGCAGCAGGGAGACTCTGTGTCCCCAGGATCAGTAAGGGAGTGCGGCATGGAGACACCGTGTCACCAGGATCAGCAGGGGAGTGCGGCAGGGAGACACCTTGTCACCAGGATCAGTAAGGGAGTGCGGCAGGGAGACACCGTGTCACCAGGATCAGCAGGGGAGTGCAGCAGGGAGACACCGTGTCACCAGGATCAGTAAGGGAGTGCAGCAGGGAGACACCGTGTCACCAGGATCAGTAAGGGAGTGCGGCAGGGAGACACCGTGTCACCAGGATCAGTAAGGGAGTGCGGCAGGGAGACACTGTATCACCAGGATCAGCGCGGGAGTGCGGGAGTGCGGCAGGGAGACACCGTGTCACCAGGATCAGTAAGGGAGTGCGGCAGGGAGACACCGTGTCACCAGGATCAGTAAGGGAGTGCGGCAGGGAGACACTGTATCACCAGGATCAGCGCGGGAGTGCGGCAGGGAGACACCATATCACCAGGATCAGCGTGGGAGTGCGGCAGGGAGACACCGTGTCACCAGGATCAGTAAGGGAGTGCGGCAGGGAGACACTGTGTCACCAGGATCAGCAGGGGAGTGCAGCAGGGAGACACCGTGTCACCAGGATCAGTAAGGGAGTGCAGCAGGGAGACACCGTGTCACCAGGATCAGCGTGGGAGTGCGGCAGGGAGACACCACGTCACCAGGATCAGTAAGGGAGTGCGGCAGGGAGACACCGTGTCACCAGGATCAGTAAGGGAGTGCGGCAGGGAGACACCGTGTCACCAGGATCAGTAAGGGAGTGCGGCAGGGAGACACCGTGTCCCCAGGATCAGTAAGGGAGTGTGGCAGGGAGACACTGTGTCACCAGGATCAGCGTGGGAGTGCGGCAGGGAGACACCGTGTCCCCAGGATCAGTAAGGGAGTGCGGCAGGGAGACACCGTGTCCCCAGGATCAGTAAGGGAGTGCGGCAGGGAAACACCACGTCACCAGGATCAGTAAGGGAGTGCGGCAGGGAGACACCGTGTCACCAGGATCAGTAAGGGAGTGCGGCAGGGAGACACCGTGTCACCAGGATCAGTAAGGGAGTGCGGCATGGAGACACCGTGTCACCAGGATCAGTAAGGGAGTGCGGCAGGGAGACACCGTGTCCCCAGGATCAGTAAGGGAGTGTGGCAGGGAAACACTGTGTCACCAGGATCAGTAAGGGAGTGCAGCAGGGAGACTCTGTGTCCCCAGGATCAGTAAGGGAGTGCAACAGGGAGACACCGTGTCACCAGGATCAGTAAGGGAGTGCGGCAGGGAGACTCTGTGTCACCAGGATCAGCGTGGGAGTGCGGCAGGGAGACACCACGTCACCAGGATCAGTAAGGGAGTGCGGCAGGGAGACACCGTGTCACCAGGATCAGTAAGGGAGTGCGGCAGGGAGACACCGTGTCCCCAGGATCAGTAAGGGAGTGTGGCAGGGAAACACTGTGTCACCAGGATCAGCGTGGGAGTGCGGCAGGGAGACACTGTGTCCCCAGGATCAGTAAGGGAGTGCAGCAGGGAGACTCTGTGTCCCCAGGATCAGTAAGGGAGTGCAGCAGGGAGACACCGTGTCACCAGGATCAGTAAGGGAGTGCGGCAGGGAGACACCGTGTCACCAGGATCAGTGAGGGAGTGCGGCAGGGAGACACCGTGTCACCAGGATCAGTAAGGGAGTGCAGCAGGGAGACACTGTGTCACCAGGATCAGTGAGGGAGTGCGGCAGGGAGACACCATGTCCCCAGAATCAGTAAGGGAGTGTGGCAGGGAGACACCGTGTCACCAGGATCAGCGTGGGAGTGCAGCAGGGAGACACTGTGTCACCAGGATCAGCGTGGGAGTGCAGCAGGGAGACTCAGTATCCCCAGGATCAGTAAGGGAGTGCGGCAGGGAGACACCGTGTCACCAGGATCAGTAAGGGAGTGCGGCAGGGAGACACCGTGTCACCAGGATCAGTGCGGGAGTGCGGCAGGGAGACACCGTGTCACCAGGATCAGCGTGGGAGTGCGGCAGGGAGACACCGTGTCACCAGGATCAGCGTGGGAGTGCGGCAGGGAGACACCGTGTCACCAGGATCAGCGTGGGAGTGCGGCAGTTGGGGCGGATTTCCAAATTCCGATGCTGTGTGTATCACCCGAAGAGACGGGAAAAGAATGAATGGGTCCAAAACCAAACAAAGTTGGCGTTATTACCACACGGGAGAATAAATTAAAATGGCGGCACGAACAAATTACCGTCGCTGGACAGAGATGGGACTCGATTGGATTCCAAGAGAGGTGAAAAGACCAAGACGACGACCAAAAGTAAGATGGGAGGATGGGATGAGAACATGTGGGGGAGCAACGTGGAGAAGAGAGGCTGTAACCGCAGGACCTGGGAGATGACCGGGGAGACTTCATCCAGCAGTGGGGAGACACGGGCTGGAGAGGATGGGATGAGGGAATGTGTGGGAGCGACGTGGAAAAGAGAGGCTGTAACCGCAGGACCTGGGAGATCACTCGGGAGGCTTCATTCAGCAGTGGGGAGACACGGGCTGGAGAGGATGGGATGAGGGAATGTGTGGGAGCGACGTGGAGAAGAGAGGCTGTAACTGCAGGACCTGGGAGATCACTGGGGAGACTTCATCCAGCAGTGGGGAGACACGGGCTGGAGAGGATGGGATGAGGGAATGTGTGGGAACGACGTGGAAAAGAGAGGCTGTAACCGCAGGACCTGGGAGATCACTCGGGAGGCTTCATTCAGCAGTGGGGAGACACGGGCTGGAGAGGATGGGATGAGGGAATGTGTGGGAACGACGTGGAAAAGAGAGGCTGTAACCGCAGGACCTGGGAGATCACTGGGGAGACTTCATCCAGCAGTGGGGAGACACGGGCTGGAGAGGATGGGATGAGGGAATGTGTGGGAGCGACATGGAGAAGAGAGGCTGTAACTGCAGGACCTGCATCGCTACAGCATCACACGCGGTACAAGAGACAGTCCTGTTGGCGAACATTTCTCTGACTCTGGCCATAAGATGAACGATCTGAGGGTTGCCATACTCAAAGGTAATCTTAAAACCCCGAAAGAGAGACGGTTGCATGAATACAAATTTATGCAACTGTTCGGGACACTTAGCAGTGGCCTAAACAGAGATCGAAATTTTATGAGTCATTACTGACAGTAGTGAACTCTCGTCCCATAAGCGCTAAAGGCCATGTCTGTACATACTGTGCTATATATATGCACACACAGCTGTCTCTCACACATACTAATACTCCTTGTTTTTCCATCCCTATACACCAATAGGGACCACATAGTATCCACACACACTTTTAGTTGTGCTACAATCTCTCACATTTCCACACCCACCCACACCATTTATATCCCTCTCACTCCACACACACCTTGTGTAGAGCACTGTTTATACTGTGGCCTCTCCATTCATTTTTATTCACACTGACACACATACACACTCTTTCTTCACTTGCTTTCAGTTACCCTTTTGACACCTCTAGCCATAAAACACATCCACACCGGGGGAAGGAACAGCACAGATAACATTCCAAGAGACACTGTTTTTAAGTAATCCTTGCTTCATTCATTGTAACATCGCCGGAAGAAGAGATCAGTGTATCTCGAAAGCTCGCACAAATAAAAGCATTTCGTTAGCCACAGAACGGTATCATCTATTTATTTTTTGATTTTTTTGATTATTGTATATATATATACACACACAGTAGGGCCCTGCTTTACGGCGTTCCGCTTTACGGCGTTCCGCTCACACAGCGTTTCCCAATGTATACCCATATTCATTAGGTTCGGCGCTTGTTCCGTTTTTCCGCCGATGTTTAGCATGACGCGCTCAGCAGCAAAGTATCCGGCTGTCACTAAGCAGCAGTTTTAGCGCGTGCGCAACTCCTTGTCAGAGGCCATTTGTCAGCGAAACAGTCGGGTTACAGCTCTGCATCTCTGTTTTCAAAGGTACAATACAGTACAGTGGGGCCGCGCGTTACGGCGATTTCCGCTTTACAGCGGCGGCCTGGAACGGGACCCGCCATATGAGCGGGGCCCTACTGTGTATATATATATACACGGCTATTTTCTGCTTTTTATATATATATATATATGTATATATATATATATATATATATATATATGTACAGTATATATATGTTGCACACATATATATGCTACACACATATATATGGATACATTTCTTCCTGTATGTTTGCATATATATATAATATTTAGGTTCATCCTACTGATATATATATATGTTTTCTCTATAAATATTTCTATATAGAGGTAAGTATTAAATACAGTGTATAACAAAATGTACATTGTCTTTATTATATATATATATATATATTTATATATATATATATATATTGTATATCTTTATTTATATAGCGCCATTAATGTACATAGCGCTTCACAGTAGTAATACATGTGGTAATCAAATAAATAACAAATAATATAAATAACAGGTCATGGGAATAAGTGCTACAGGCATAAAAGTAACATTAAGGAAGAGGAGTCCCTGCCCCGAGGAGCTTACAGTCTAATTGGTAGTCTATATATATATATCACACACTGGCTCTGTATGTGTCTATAATTATGTATATATTTATATACCCTGGATATACATAGCTCCCACAGATCTATTCTTGTCCATATGCTTTGCAGATGCTAGTCCTACAGAGACTACAACTCCCATGATCCCCCGGGGCTCCTCTGCACTCCGCGCATGCTCAGTCCTCCTCCTCCCTGCTCCCCCAGCCCCTATCTGTCTCTTTCTCCCGCATCCTCCTCTGCTGCATCAGCACCACAGCATCCCTGAGACAGCACCCAGCCCCTCTCTCTCCCTTTCTCTCGCTCTCTCTCTTTCTCTCTCCTTTTCTCTCTCCATCCTTCTCCCTTCTTTCTCTCTCTGCAACTGGGGCAAAAGGAAGCAAGGAAAAAATCCCCCCCCTCTCCCTACAAACCTTCCTCCCCCCCTTCCCTCCCCCCAGACTGCAGCAATAGGGGGGGGGGGGTGTCACAGGGAAAAAGGACAGACCCTAAAAGGAGCAAAAGAGAGAGAGAGAGGGGGGGGGGATAGGGAAGCAGAAGAGGAGGAAAGGGGAAGATAAAACCCAAAAAATCAAATAGAAGGGTGAAATAAAAAGAGGGAGAGAGAGAGAAGGAACGAGGAGGAGGAGGAGGAGAGAAGGAAGGAAGGTTGTAGGATTGGAAGAGAAGGGCAGCGTGATTTTCCTGGAGGTGGGGGTGGGTGGGGGGGGGGGGGGGAGAGAGAGGTCCCCTGCAGACCGCATCAGAAGGTGGAGAGCTGGTGTGCGTGAGCAAGGTGCAGACCCCACGCAGGAAGGATGAAGGATCGGACTCAGGAGCTGAGGAGCGTAAGGCGGACAACCCTTTTGATTCATCCTCTACCGCTGTCCTTCATTGCTTCCTTTCGCACACACACCCCCCTTGCCTCTCTCTCCACCCCACCCACCCCCTTCCCCTGCCCTCTCTCTCCTTTCCCCGTGGGGGTGGGGAGGGGGGGTATGGGGTAGGAGGGGTGTGTGGGGGGGGGGGGGGGCGGGAAGGGTGCATTGCAGGTCTCTGTCTGACTGATTTATGGCTGGCTGTGTTTGCTGGTGTATTCAGGCAGGGTATGCGTGTGTGTGTGTTTGCTGGTGTATTCAGGCAGGGTATGCGTGTGTGTGTGTGTGTGTTTGCTGGTGTATTCAGGCAGGGTATGCGTGTGTGTGTGTGTGTGTTTGCTGGTGTATTCAGGCAGGGTATGCGTGTGTGTGTATGTGTTTGCTGGTGTATTCAGGCAGGGTATGCGTGTGTGTGTGTGTTTGCTGGTGTATTCAGGCAGGGGTATGCATGTGTGTGTGTGTGTTTGCTGGGGTATCCAGACAGGGCTGTGTGTGTTTGTATGTGTGTGTTAGCTGGGGTACTCAGGCAGGTTTGTGTGTGTGTTTGTGCAGATGTGTGTGTGTGTGCATCTGTAAATGTGTTTGCATTCATTTGTTGTGTACGTGTGAATTTGACTTGATGCAGTTGTGTGAATCGGTGATATGTGTGTGCTTGCATGCAAGGGTGTGTATGTGTATTATTGAAATTGTGTGTATCTTGGAATCTACAGATGTGTATGTGTCAGTCTGTATGTACATTTGTGCATCTGTGTATTTGTCTCCAGTCATCTAATTGTGTATATATGTGTTTCAACATGCACCTGCATGTGTAAATATGTGTGTAAATCTGTACGTGTCTGATTGCATCTGTGTGTATGTAAATGTGTGTGTAAATCTGTGTGTCTGATTGCATCTGTGTGTATGTAAATGTGTGTGTAAATCTGTGTGTCTGATTCCATCTGTGTGTATGTAAAGGTGTGTAACTGTGATTTGCCTTTGTCTGCATGCTTTTGTATTTGTGTGTGTGGTTGCATTTGCGTGCACGTGTAAATTTGTGAATGTGTGTGTGTATCTGTGACTTAATTGACTCCATTCATTTGCGTGTACCGCTGGCTCTGCGTGTAAATGTGCACGGATCTGTTATGCTTCTGCATTTGTCTGTGTATTCCCATGTGTGCCTACATGTGTATGTATATACTTCTGTGTGCGTGTGCACACAAGTGTGTATCTGCTTTCTGTGTATACTTCTATGCACATATGCATACATGGATACAGCCGTGTTGGTCAGTGTGTGTGAATGTATGTGCTGTGTGCCTGGTTGTGCGGTTAAAAGGATTGTGTTTGTATGCGAGTACAGCTTGTGTATGTGTGTGTGTCCCTGCATGTGTCCACGCTTTATTCGTGTATGTGTGTGGGTATATGTGGGAACAGCTCATGTATATGTGCGTGTCTGCATGTATGCACGTTTTATCTATGTGTGCGTATATGTGCAGACAGCTCATGTATGTGTTTGTGTCTGCATGCATGCACGTTTTATCCATGTGTGCATGTAGCAGTGAGTGCCTGCATATCGGTGTGTGTGTATACACATTAGTATGCTGTGTGCATGTCTGCATATGTGTATATTTTTGTGTCATTTTGTTTGAATTTTGCTACTTTGCTGTCATGTATGTCAGCATGTAAATCATTGAGTGAGTTCCTGTGTATGTATGTATTTCTGTGTGCATACAGTATGTATATGTTTGTTCATCTGTGTGTGTGCATGCATGTTTGTGTATATCTGATCTGCCATGTCTCTGTTCAGCTTTCTCTACACGTGTGTAACTGTGATTGTTAGTGTGTACGTGTGATTGTAGGATGGGAAATCCCTGCACTTTGTGTATCAGGAGTAGGTGTGAACGTATTTCCTAAAATAACAACGTGCCAAAGTGGATGTTTTATATAGGAAAAATGTGTGGAGTCTGTATGGGATCAGATGTTGAGTTTGGGGGTCTGTAGAGAATTGGATATGATTTGGGGGGCTGCATAGGAGCAGACACCTGCAGATGATGAGATGGACAGTTTGGGGTCTGTAGAGAGTCAGATGAAGGATTTAGGATCTGTAAAGGGTCAGAACCTTGGTTTGGGATTATTAGCGTAATTAATGGTTGTCTGTATGGGATCAGGTTTGGGGTCTGTATGGGATCAGGTTTGGGGTCTGTATGGAATTAGATGATATGTTTAAGATCTGTAGAGTTATCATACAACGGGTATTGGGTCTGTAATGGGATCAGGTGGTGAGTAAGATCTGATAAGGACAGGGTGTTTGGGATCTTTAGAGAGGTCCTACAAGAATGATTTAATATCCACAGAGAGGTCTGACAGTGGGTGTGGGGTGTACATAGAATTGAGTGCATCTGAAGGTGTGTGTGGGGTGTACATAGAATTGAGTGCATCTCTGGTGTGTGTGGGGTGTACATAGAATTGAGTGCATCTGAATGTGTGTGTGGGGTGTACAGTATATAGAATTGAGTGCATCTCTGGTGTGTGTGGGGTGTACATAGAATTGAGTGCATCTCTGGTGTGTGTCGGGTGTACATAGAATTGAGTGCATCTGAAGGTGTGTGTGGGGTGTACATAGAATTGAGTGCATCTCTGGTGTGTGTGGGGTGTACATAGAATTGAGTGCATCTCTGGTGTGTGTGCGGTGTAAATAGAATTGAGTGCATCTGAAGGTGGGTGTGGGGTGTACATAGAATTGAGTGCATCTGAAGGTGGGTGTGGGGTGTACATAAAATTGAGTGCATCTGAAGGTGGGTGTGGGGTGTATATAGAATTGAGTGCATCCGAAGGTGGGTGTGGGGTGTACATAGAATTGAGTGCATCTGAAGGTGGGTGTGGGGTGTACATAGAATTGAGTGCATCTGAAGGTGGGTGTGGGGTGTACATAGAATTGAGTGCATCTCTGGTGTGTGTGGGGTGTATATAGAATTGAGTGCATCTCTGGTGTGTGTGGGGTGTACATAGAATTGAGTACATCTGAAGGTGGGTGTGGGGTGTACATAGAATTGAGTGCATCTCTGGTGTGTGTGGGGTGTACATAGGATTGAGTTCGTCTCTGGTGTGTGTGGGGTGTATATAGAATTGAGTGCATCTGAAGGTGGGTGTGGGGTGTATATAGAATTGAGTGCATCTCTGGTGTGTGTGGGGTGTACATAGAATTGAGTGCATCTCTGGTGGGAGTGGGGTGTACATAGAATTGAGTGCATCTCTGGTGTGTGTGGGGTGTATATAGAATTGAGTGCATCTGAAGGTGGGTGTGGGGTGTATATAGAATTGAGTGCATCTCTGGTGTGTGTGGGGTGTACATAGAATTGAGTGCATCTCTGGTGTGTGTGGGGTGTACATAGAATTGAGTGCATCTCTGGTGTGTGTGGGGTGTACATAGAATTGAGTGCATCTCTGGTGTGTGTGGGGTGTACATAGAATTGAGTGCATCTGAAGGTGTGTGTGGGGTGTACATAGAATTGAGTGCATCTCTGGTGTGTGTGGGGTGTATATATAATTGAGTGCATCTCTGGTGTGTGTGTGGGGTGTACATAGAATTGAGTGCAGCAAAGTGTGAATATGAGAAATGTAACAAGATTATGTGGGGAAAATTAAATGTACATTCAGATGTGATTCATACTGACAGCGAGTGTGTCACCAACAAATATACACTGTGTGTCACCAACATTTATACACTGTGTCACCACCATTTATACACTGTGTCGCCAACATACATACACTGTGTGTCACCAACATCTATACACTGTGTCACCAACATATATACACTATGTGTCACCAACATATATACACTATGTGTCACCAACATATATACACTGTGTCACCAACATATATACACTGTGTCACCAACATATATACAGTGTGGCACCAACATACATACAGTGTGGCACCAACATACATACAGTGTGGCACCAACATCTATACACTGTGTCACCAACATATATAGTGTGTCACCAACATATATACACTATGTGTCACCAACATATATACACTGCCCCAACATATATAGTGTGTCACCAACATCTATACACTGTGTCACCAACATCTATACACTGTATCACCACCATCTATACACTGTGTCACCAACATATACACTATGTGTCACTAACATATATCTATCTTAATATCTGGTATAGCACATACACAGAGCGAACCCGGATCTTATGCATTTTATACAGACAGTGAGTGTGTCACCAATATTTGTACACACGGTGAGTGCGTCACCAATATTCATACAGACAGTGAGTGTGTCACAAACACATATACAGACAGTGAGTGTGTCACTAACCTTTGTACAGTTAGTGTTTCTCCAAAATGTATTCAGTCAGTGAGTGTGTCACAAACACTTACACGGACTATGAGCGTGTCACTAACACATACAGTGAGTGTGTCACTAACATTTGCACCGACAGCGAGTGTGTCACTAACATTTATACAGTGAGTGTGTCACTAACATTTATACAGCCAGTGAGTGTGTCACTATCACGTATACAGAAAGTGAGTGTGTCTCTAACACTTATATGGTCAGTGAGTGTGTCACTATCACGTATACAGAAAGTGAGTGTGTCTCTAACACTTATATGGTCAGTGAGTGTGTCACTATCACGTATACAGAAAGTGAGTGTGTCTCTAACACTTATATAGTCAGTGAGTGTGTTACTAATACTTATATAGTCAGTGTGTAACTAACAATGATATAGTCAGTGCGTGTGTAACTAACAATGATATAGTCAGTGCGTGCCACTAACACGTATACAGTCAGTGCGTGTGTTACTAACACGTATACAGTCAGTGAGTGTGTCACTAACACTTATATAGTCAGTGCATGTGTCACTAACACGTATACAGTCAGTGAGTGTGTCACTAACACTTATATAGTCAGTGCATGTGTCACTAACACGTATACAGTCAGTGAGTGTGTCACTAACACTTATATAGTCAGTGCATGTGTCACTAACACGTATACAGTCAGTGAGTGTGTCACTAACACGTATATAGTCAGTGCATGTGTCACTAACATTTTACCAAACCAAAGTCTTATTGTTTACATGGAATATCCCATGTGGATCCAGATGACGTGTCTGACTCCAGTGTATATACTGTAGGTACCGGTAACTGCGCCCTTCATATAAACGTGTAAGCCCCAATGACCTTGAATAACCTCAGAACTGACCCTGCTCACCTGTGCTCCCCGGGGAGTGTGGGAGGCAGCGCAGTATAGGGGGAGACCCAGCTCACCTGTGCTCCCCGGGGAGTGTGGGAGACAGCGCAGTATAGGGGGAGACCCTGCTAATCCTGTGCTCCCCGGGGAGTGTGGGAGACAGCGCAGTATAGGGGGAGACCCTGCTCACCTGTGCTCCCCGGGGAGTGTGGGAGGCAGCGCAGTATAGGGGGAGACCCTGCTCACCTGTGCTCCCCGGGGAGTGTGGGAGACAGCGCAGTATAGGGGGAAACCCTGCTCACCTGTGCTCCCCGGGGAGTGTGGGAGGCAGCGCAGTATAGGGGGAGACCCTGCTCAGCTGTGCTCCCCGGGGAGTGTGGGAAACAGCGCAGTATAGGGGGAAACCCTGCTCACCTGTGCTCCCCGGGGAATGTGGGAGGCAGCGCAGTATAGGGGGAAACCCTGCTCACCTGTGCTCCCCGGGGAGTGTGGGAGGCAGCGCAGTATAGGGGGAGACCCTGCTCACCTGTGCTCCCCGGGGAGTGTGGGAGACAGCGCAGTATAGGGGGAGACCCAGCTCACCTGTGCTCCCCGGGGAGTGTGGGAGGCAGCGCAGTATAGGGGGAGACCCTGCTCACCTGTGCTCCCCGGGGAGTGTGGGAGACAGCGCAGTATAGGGGGAGACCCTGCTCACCTGTGCTCCCCGGGGAGTGTGGGAGACAGCGCAGTATAGGGGGAGACCCTGCTAATCCTGTGCTCCCCGGGGAGTGTGGGAGGCAGCGCAGTATAGGGGGAAACCCTGCTCACCTGTGCTCCCCGGGGAGTGTGGGAGGCAGCGCAGTATAGGGGGAAACCCTGCTCACCTGTGCTCCCCGGGGAGTGTGGGAGGCAGCGCAGTATAGGGGGAGACCCTGCTCACCTGTGCTCCCCGGGGAGTGTGGGAGACAGCGCAGTATAGGGGGAAACCCTGCTCACCTGTGCTCCCCGGGGAGTGTGGGAGGCAGCGCAGTATAAGGGGAGACCCTGCTCACCTGTGCTCCCCGGGGAGTGTGGGAGGCAGCGCAGTATAGGGGGACACCCTGCTCACCTGTGCTCCCCGGGGAGTGTGGGAGGCAGCGCAGTATAGGGGGGGACCCTGCTCACCTGTGCTCCCCGGGGAGTGTGGGAGGCAGCGCAGTATAGGGGGAGACCCTGCTCACCTGTGCTCCCCGGGGAGTGTGGGAGACAGCGCAGTATAGGGGGACACCCTGCTCACCTGTGCTCCCCGGGGAGTGTGGGAGGCAGCGCAGTATAGGGGGACACCCTGCTCACCTGTGCTCCCCGGGGAGTGTGGGAGGCAGCGCAGTATAGGGGGAGACCCTGCTCACCTGTGCTCCCCGGGGAGCGTGGGAGACAGCGCAGTATAGGGGGAGACCCTGCTCACCTGTGCTCCCCGGGGAGTGTGGGAGACAGCGCAGTATAGGGGGACACCCTGCTCACCTGTGCTCCCCGGGGAGTGTGGGAGACAGCGCAGTATAGGGGGAAACCCTGCTCACCTGTGCTCCCCGGGGAGTGTGGGAGACAGCGCAGTATAGGGGGAGACCCTGCTCACCTGTGCTCCCCGGGGAGTGTGGGAGACAGCGCAGTATAGGGGGAGACCCTGCTCACCTGTGCTCCCCGGGGAGTGTGGGAGACAGCGCAGTATAGGGGGACACCCTGCTCACCTGTGCTCCCCGGGGAGTGTGGGAGACAGCGCAGTATAGGGGGAGACCCTGCTAATCCTGTGCTCCCCGGGGAGTGTGGGAGACAGCGCAGTATAGGGGGAGACCCAGCTCACCTGTGCTCCCCGGGGAATGTGGGAGGCAGCGCAGTATAGGGGGAGACCCTGCTCACCTGTGCTCCCCGGGGAGTGTGGGAGACAGCGCAGTATAGGGGGAGACCCTGCTCACCTGTGCTCCCCGGGGAGTGTGGGAGACAGCGCAGTATAGGGGGAGACCCTGCTCACCTGTGCTCCCCGGGGAGTGTGGGAGGCAGCGCAGTATAGGGGGAGACCCTGCTCACCTGTGCTCCCCGGGGAGTGTGGGAGGCAGCGCAGTATAGGGGGGGACCCTGCTCACCTGTGCTCCCCGGGGAGTGTGGGAGGCAGTGCAGTATAGATGGAGACCCTGCTCACCTGTGCTCCCCGGGGAGTGTGGGAGACAGCGCAGTATAGGGGGAGACCCTGCTCACCTGTGCTCCCCGGGGAGTGTGGGAGACAGCACAGTATAGGGGGAGACCCTGCTCACCTGTGCTCCCCGGGGAGTGTGGGAGGCAGCGCAGTATAGGGGAGACCCTGCTCACCTGTGCTCCCCGGGGAGTGTGGGAGACAGCGCAGTATAGGGGGAGACCGTGCTCACCTGTGCTCCCCGGGGAGTGTGGGAGGCAGCGCAGTATAGGGGGAGACCCTGCTCACCTGTGCTCCCCGGGGAGTGTGGGAGACAGCGCAGTATAGGGGGAGACCGTGCTCACCTGTGCTCCCCGGGGAGTGTGGGAGGCAGCGCAGTATAGGGGGAGACCCTGCTCACCTGTGCTCCCCGGGGAGTGTGGGAGACAGCGCAGTATAGGGGGAGACCCTGCTCACCTGTGCTCCCCGGGGAGTGTGGGAGACAGCGCAGTATAGGGGGAGACCCTGCTCACCTGTGCTCCCCGGGGAGTGTGGGAGGCAGCGCAGTATAGGGGGAGACCCTGCTCACCTGTGCTCCCCGGGGAGTGTGGGAGACAGCGCAGTATAGGGGGAGACCCTGCTCACCTGTGCTCCCCGGGGAGTGTGGGAGGCAGCGCAGTATAGGGGAAACCCTGCTCACCTGTGCTCCCCGGGGAGTGGGGGAGTGTGGGAGGCAGCGCAGTATAGGGGGAGACCCTGCTCACCTGTGCTCCCCGGGGAGTGTGGGAGGCAGCGCAGTATAGGGGGAGACCCTGCTCACCTGTGCTCCCCGGGGAGTGTGGGAGACAGCGCAGTATAGGGGGAAACCCTGCTCACCTGTGCTCCCCGGGGAGTGTGGGAGACAGCGCAGTATAGGGGGAGACCCTGCTCACCTGTGCTCCCCGGGGAGTGTGGGAGACAGCGCAGTATAGGGGGAAACCCTGCTCACCTGTGCTCCCCGGGGAGTGTGGGAGACAGCGCAGTATAGGGGGAGACCCTGCTCACCTGTGCTCCCCGGGGAGTGTGGGAGGCAGCGCAGTATAGGGGGAGACCCTGCTCACCTGTGCTCCCCGGGGAGTGTGGGAGGCAGCGCAGTATAAGGGGAGACCCTGCTCACCTGTGCTCCCCGGGGAGTGTGGGAGGCAGCGCAGTATAGGGGGACACCCTGCTCACCTGTGCTCCCCGGGGAGTGTGGGAGGCAGCGCAGTATAGGGAGAGACCCTGCTCACCTGTGCTCCCCGGGGAGTGTGGGAGACAGCGCAGTATAGGGGGACACCCTGCTCACCTGTGCTCCCCGGGGAGTGTGGGAGACAGCGCAGTATAGGGGGAGACCGTGCTCACCTGTGCTCCCCGGGGAGTGTGGGAGGCGGCGCAGTATAGGGGGAAACCCTGCTCACCTGTGCTCCCCGGGGAGTGGGGGAGTGTGGGAGGCAGCGCAGTATAGGGGGAGACCCTGCTCACCTGTGCTCCCCGGGGAGTGTGGGAGGCAGCGCAGTATAGGGGGAGACCCTGCTCACCTGTGCTCCCCGGGGAGTGTGGGAGACAGCGCAGTATAGGGGGAAACCCTGCTCACCTGTGCTCCCCGGGGAGTGTGGGAGACAGCGCAGTATAGGGGGAGACCCTGCTCACCTGTGCTCCCCGGGGAGTGTGGGAGACAGCGCAGTATAGGGGGAAACCCTGCTCACCTGTGCTCCCCGGGGAGTGTGGGAGGCAGCGCAGTATAGGGGGAGACCCTGCTCACCTGTGCTCCCCGGGGAGTGTGGGAGGCAGCGCAGTATAGGGGGAGACCCTGCTCACCTGTGCTCCCCGGGGAGTGTGGGAGGCAGCGCAGTATAGGGGGACACCCTGCTCACCTGTGCTCCCCGGGGAGTGTGGGAGGCAGCGCAGTATAGGGAGAGACCCTGCTCACCTGTGCTCCCCGGGGAGTGTGGGAGACAGCGCAGTATAGGGGGACACCCTGCTCACCTGTGCTCCCCGGGGAGTGTGGGAGACAGCGCAGTATAGGGGGACACCCTGCTCACCTGTGCTCCCCGGGGAGTGTGGGAGGCGGCGCAGTATAGGGGGAGACCCTGCTCACCTGTGCTCCCCGGGGAGTGTGGGAGACAGCGCAGTATAGGGGGAGACCCTGCTCACCTGTGCTCCCCGGGGAGTGTGGGAGGCAGCGCAGTATAGGGGGAGACCCTGCTCACCTGTGCTCCCCGGGGAGTGTGGGAGGCAGCGCAGTATAGGGGGAGACCCTGCTCACCTGTGCTCCCCGGGGAGTGTGGGAGACAGCGCAGTATAGGGGGAGACCCTGCTCACCTGTGCTCCCCGGGGAGTGTGGGAGACAGCGCAGTATAGGGGGAGACCCTGCTCACCTGTGCTCCCCGGGGAGTGTGGGAGACAGCGCAGTATAGGGGGAAACCCTGCTCACCTGTGCTCCCCGGGGAGTGTGGGAGGCAGCGCAGTATAGGGGGAGACCCTGCTCACCTCTGTACTTAGCACCATGTTCTGTTGGTTTGGATCCGAGTTGATAGGATGGGACTGCCACTGTATGTTCTATATCTGCAGTGGGACGTTTCTGGCGTCGGGATGTCCGTTTTTAGGGTGGGGCCCCCATCACATGTTCCATCTATACAACAGGACTTTTACAGCTGCCGTTTCTCCACTTAGAAGCCGGAGCCCCCACCAGTGTCCCCCGTTCATACCGCAGTACTTTGGTACAGTTTGTCTCTGATTACGGGATGGTGAGCCCCATAATATATGTAAATATATAATACGTGTGCATATTGATAGGATAGGACTGTTTGTCTGTGTTTCCGGTTATAGGATAGCGCTCCCGTTGTGTATTAGGGGGTTTCCTTTTTGCCCACCAGAGAGACCCCGTTGTATATTCCATGGACACAGCGGGGTTTTTCTTGGTTATGGGCCCGGGCTGTGTCTATTGTTTGATACACAGAGCCCCCCAATGTGTATTCTGATTGAGCCACCTGTGCTGAAGCAGGGATATCCCTAGGCCCTGCTATTGTGGGTCCGACTTTAGCTGTGTCATTGCAGAAACTTCATCTATCACATTGAGGATGAGGTCACCCACACAGGGCGTGATGATGTCATTGCGATGCAGCGTCAGTGTGACTTGGCACGGTTTGTTTTTCCCGTAGCCGGCTGCCACTAGAATGTTCCGAGCTCAGCGCCCCGCTGTCTGTCTCCTATTGGTTGGTCTTTCGGAACCTTCCGCTCATGGGAAAAGTCAGAGCAGGACACGTTTGTATACGGCACGCACAGCCCTCCCCCATCTCTATGTTACTGGTTAAATACTACCGTGATTGGTTACTCACTCATATTTTGGGCTGTTAGGGTCACAACTCAATGGGAACAGGAGCCAATGAGGTTGCAGATCGACCCACAATTGAGAAGCGATCAAACGAATAATAGATTAAGCCAGGGAGCCGCAAGACCCCACCAAACAGGTCAGGTTTTCAGGATATCCCTGCTTTGGCACAGGTGGCTCAACCAGTCCCACCTTCAGCTAAGGTGGCAATCAGTTCCAGCTTCAGCACAGGGGGCTCAATCAGTGGCTCAGTCTTTGACTAAGCCACTGATTGCGCACCCTGTGCTGAAGCAGGGAAAGCCTGAAACCCTGATTCAGGTGCTGGGCGATGAGGTAGCAAGGCTGTATAACAATGGGCGCCCGGAACTTATATACTACAATAATATTGTCCCCGGGCACAGGGACCGCCCTCCATATAGCGGCACAATACTTCATACCAGGCAGGAACACTGCTCTTCGGTCAGCGCCCGTGTACATATCCTGTTCCTTTACCGAGAAGAGACACCGGCCCTCCCCCTAATCATTATGGAACCTCTATCCTCATTATTTCGGAAATACTAGGGCTGTTAGGGGTCCTAGCGGGTCCTGTATATGTAACCCAATACCTGTAGCTGTTTTGGTTACTCTCACTTGTATGTATGTGCAGATCCGCGGTTAAAGCCGATCCGCCGGCCTGCGGGAATCCTGGTCACTGAGGCCCCTCTGGCGCACGCCGTTTCATAGCATGTATCCTGGACTCCCTTAGTCTTCTCTAGGGAACCTAACTGACAAGGTTGCTGTCCCTGTCTAGAACATAACAAAGTTGGGTGCCTGGTTTATTCTATTATCTTAAGAAAATGGGTGTCTACTCCCCCCGAGGCGCTTCTCCTCATGTCCTCCTGAAACCTAAACTTTCAGAACCGTATGTAGCCTTGCGTGATGTCTGGATCCCCCTAGCAACTCAGGGCGGGCCTAGCCTACACTAACACTGCTAGTAACACTTTAAGTAGGGGGTTACACTTACAATGCATCTGATCTCAGACGCGCTATTAGAGAGGGTTGGGGTTACACTTACAATGCATATGATCTCAGACGCGCTATTAGAGAGGGTTGGGGTTACACTTACAATGCATCTGATCTCAGACGCGCTATTAGAGAGGGTTGGGGTTCCTTACAATGCATCTGATCTCAGACGCGATATTAGAGAGGGTTGGGGTTCCTTATAATGCATATGATCTCAGACGCGCTATTAGAGAGGGTTGGGGTTCCTTACAATGCATCTGATCTCAGATGCGCTATTAGAGAGGGTCGGGGTTCCTTACAATGCATCTGATCTCAGACGCGCTATTAGAGAGGGTTTGGGTTCCTTACAATGCATCTGATTTCAGACGCACTATTAGAGAGGGTCGGGGTTCCTTACAATGTATCTGATCTCAAACGCGCTATTAGAGAGGGTCGGGGTTCCTTACAATGCATCTGATTTCAGCCGCATAATTAGAGAGGATTTGGGTTCCTTACAATGCATCTGATTTCAGCCACATTATTAGAGAGGGTTGGGGTTCCTTACAATGCATCTGATCTCAGACGCGCTATTAGAGAGGGTTGGGGTTCCTTACAATGCATCTGATCTCAGACGCGCTATTAGAGAGGGTTGGGGTTCCTTACAATGCATCTGATTTCAGCCGCATTATTAGAGAGGGTTGGGGTTCCTTACAATGCATCTGATTTCAGCCGCATTATTAGAGAGGGTTGGGGTTCCTTACAATGCATCTGATTTCAGCCGCATTATTAGAGAGGGTCGGGGTTCCTTACAATGTATCTGATCTCAGTCGCACTATTAGAGAGGGTTGGGGTTCCTTACAATGCATCTGATCTTAGTCACGCTATTAGAGAGGGTTGGGGTTCCTTACAATGCATCTGATCTCAGACGCGCTATTAGAGAGGGTTGGGGTTCCTTACAATGCATTTGATCTCAGACGCGCTATTAGAGGGGGTTGGGGTTCCTTACAATGCATCTGATCTCAGACGCGCTATTAGAGAGGGTCGGGGTTCCTTACAATGCATCTGATCTCAGACGCGCTATTAGAGAGGGTTGGGGTTCCTTACAATGCATCTGATCTCAGACATGGTATTAGAGACGATTGGGGTTCCTCACAATATAATTATAGAGTGAGTTAGTCCAATAAAAGGTTATAAAAAGCACTGATGTAGATAGCCGGGCACACGGCAGGACGGGACCCCTCCCACCAGCCCAGTGTAAATTTATGGTCACCCCAAGGCTCTCTTCTCGGCTGGAGTTGAAAGGTTACAGGTCCACGTGGCCGAGCAGAGGACGCGGATGCGTCAAATCGGAGAAACTGACTACATCAGCCACAGATCGTTAACAAGGCCTGACACCGATCCATCCAGTCCCAGTCTGGGTGTCGTAACTCCGGCTCCGCTCCGGACACACTTTGCTCCTCCGGAATGGCCTTGGTCAGTAGGAGCCACCGCCGATCCCTTTCATGACAGGCCTCCTCTGGCAGTGAAAGGGTTAATACGCGGTGCGTTCGCACTCTGCGCGATACTCTGTTTATCGCTGGAGCTGCTGCACCTAATTGTGTATCTTTGGTGCAAAATGATACGTGGTGGTAGGTGGGTGGGGGGGGGGGAGATGTCACCCATACGTGTCAATTTGTGGGGTATGGATTGATTATCAGTGAAAGGTTATTGATCGGCAAAGGGCATCCATCATGCGTGATGAATCTGGTGCGGTTTTGCTGTGCAGTGGATGAATGAATAAATTGGGCTCTAGATTGTAAGCTCCTGGGACAAGGGACCCCCTTCCTATTGCCTCAGTTTGTCTTAACATATATGCGGTCTTGCGTCCCGCATGGCGCTGCGCTGCGGAATATGTTGGTGCCGCACAAGTACAAGATAGTAATACATATTTCTCAATGGATCAGCTATTGATCATGGCAGGGATATTGATTATTGGCTGTGTATTAATCAATTGATCAATGGGAAAAAAAGCCAGAAGAGGACAGGACTATGCATGAGGGGTTAGGACAACTGGTCACTGGTATTGATTTCCTTGAAGCGCATTGATTACCGATCAGTTCTGATCTGCGGCTGACGTATTGATCAGAAGGCGTGTATTGAATTTATCATTAGCTGCATAGATATTGATTAGCCGTGTGGGTGGGATCAGGGTGTGGGTCAGGAAAGCAGGACTGAGCAGGGGTAGGGTGACCCTGTGACCTCTTGGGATGATCGCTGGATGGAGCGTGGGGTTTAGTGAGGGGGCTTAGCTGTGGACATATTGATTGCTTCAGAGACCTGATCGGAATAGAAAGAGAAGGATAGTGCCAAAGACGGGCAGTGAGACTGGAGACCGCAGGAAAGACGCATAGCGCAGTCTCTGTCTCCTCTTCTACCGTCTACATTCTCTTTCTAATCTGCACATCTCCCTCTCTTCTCTCTGATTCTCCAACTCTCTCTCCTCTCTCTTATTCTTCATCTCTCTCTCTCTCTCTCTCTCTCTCTCTCTCTCTCTCTCTCTCTCTCTCTCTCTCTCCCTCTCTCACTGTCTCCCTCTCCCTCCCTCCTCTCTCTCTTTCCCTGTCTCGCTCATTCTCTCCCGCTCCCTCTGTCCTTCCTCTAAATGGACACACTCTCTCTGAGACCCTTCCTATTCTCTTCCCTTCCTTTCTCCCCCTCTCTCCCAGCATCTCTCCTCCATCTCTCTCTTCATCCCCCCATGTCTCTCACCCCATTCTCCCCCCTCCCTTTCTCTCACTCTCTTTCTCACAGCCCCTTCTCTCTCCCATATCTCTCTCCCCCTTCTCTCTCTTCTCCCTTCTCTGTTTCTCACCCCCTTCTCTCTCTCTCTCTATCCCCCTTCTCTCTCTCCATCCCCATTTCTCTCCCCCCAATCTCTCTTACTCCCCTTCTCTCCATCCCCCCATCTCTCTCCCCCCAACTCTCTCTCCCCTCCTCTATCTCCCCCATTCCCTCAATCCCCACTTCTCTCTCCCCCTTCTCTCTCTCCCCCCCTTTCTCTCACACCGTCTCTCTCGCTCCCTCTCTCTCTTCTCCCCCCATTATCTCCCCCCCCACTTCTCTCTCGCTCCCTCTCTCTCTCTTCTCCCCCATTATTTCCCCCCCCCCACTTCTCTCTCGCTCCCTCTCTCTCTTCTCCCCCATTATCTCCCCCCCCCTTCTCTCTCCCTCGCCCCTTCTCTCGCTCCCTCTCGCTGCCCTCTCTCTGTGTGCCTGGGTCTGTGCCTGGTGCATGCATGCAGGGAAGAAATACTTTAACAGAATGCAGATCTGACTCAGGCGCGGGAACAAGGGGAGAGGGGAGAGACGCGGGGGGAGAGGGGAGAGACGCGGAGGGGAGGGGAGAGACGCGGAGGGGAAGGGAGAGGGGAGAGACGCGGAGGGGAGAGGGGAGAGACGCGGAGGGGAAGGGAGAGGGGAGAGACGCGGAGGGGAAGGGAGAGACGCGGAGGGGAAGGGAGAGGGGAGAGACGCGGAGGGGAGAGGGGAGAGACGCGGAGGGGAAGGGAGAGGGGAGAGACGCGGAGGGGAGAGACGCGGAGGGGAAGGGAGAGACGCGGAGGGGAAGGGAGAGGGGAGAGACGCGGAGGGGAAGGGAGAGAGGAGAGACGCGGGAAGGGAGAGGGGAGAGACATGGAGGGGAAGGGAGAGACGCGGAGGGGAAGGGAGAGGGGAGAGACGCGGAGGGGAAGGGAGAGGGGAGATACGCGGAGGGGAAGGGAGAGGGGAGAGACGCGGAGGGGAAGGGAGAGGGGAGAGACGCGGAAAGGAAGGGAGAGGGGAGAGGCGCGGAGGGGAAGGGAGACAGTGACACAGAGAGACCGTCTCTTCCATCTGTCCAGGGGCTCGTTGTGTGTGTGTGTGTGTGTGTGTGTGTGATGAGTTTGGCTTGTCCCTTTTGTCATTTTAATAGGTCTTTGTTCTGCTGTTTAGTCCTTTTGAGACTCACACAGTCCTGGGTGTATATGTAATGCAGGGTGACCTGACTACAGAGTATCAGGGACAGGCTCACACAGTCCTGGGTGTATATGAATGTAGGGGACCTGAGTGCAGAGTATCAGGGACAGGCTCACACAGTCCTGGGTGTATATGAATGTAGGGGACCTGAGTGCAGAGTATCAGGGACAGGCTCACACAGTCCTGGGTGTATATGTAATGCAGGGTGACCTGACTACAGAGTATCAGGGACAGGCTCACACAGTCCTGGGTGTATATGAATGTAGGGGACCTGAGTGCAGAGTATCAGGGACAGGCTCACACAGTCCTGGGTGTATATGAATGTAGGGGACCTGAGTGCAGAGTATCAGGGACCGGCTCACACAGTCCTGGGTGTATATGAATGTAGGGGACCTGAGTGCAGAGTATCAGGGACAGGCTCACACAGTCCTGGGTGTATATGTAATGCAGGGTGACCTGACTACAGAGTATCAGGGACAGGCTCACACAGTCCTGGGTGTATATGAATGTAGGGGACCTGAGTGCAGAGTATCAGGGACAGGCTCACACAGTCCTGGGTGTATATGAATGTAGGGGACCTGAGTGCAGAGTATCAGGGACAGGCTCACACAGTCCTGGGTGTATATGAATGTAGGGGACCTGAGTGCAGAGTATCAGGGACAGGCTCACACAGTCCTGGGTGTATATGTAATGTAGGGGACCTGACTGCAGAGTATCAGGGACAGGCTCACACAGTCCTGGGTGTATATGTAATGTAGGGGACCTGACTGCAGAGTATCAGGGACAGGCTCACACAGTCCTAGGTGTATATGTAATGTAGGGGACCTGACTGCAGAGTATCAGGGACAGGCTCACACAGCCCTGGGTGTATATGTAATGTAGGGGACCTGACTGCAGGGTATCAGAGACAGGCTCACACAGCCCTGGGTGTATATGTAATGTAGGGGACCTGACTGCAGAGTATCAGGGACAGGCTCACACAGTCCTGGGTGTATATGTAATGTAGTGTGACCTCCTGACTGCAGAGTACCAGGGACAGGCTCACACAGTCCTGTGTGTATATGTAATGTAGGGTGACCTGACTGCAGGGTGTCAGGGACAGGCTCACATAGTCCCGGGTTTCTATGTAATATAGGATGACCTCCTGACTCCAGCAGTGTACCCAATTTTGCAGTGACCAAGCCTAGGAGTTAGGCCTCACACCGTGCACGCTGTCAGAGAGCGATGTGTCCGTGTAACACACAGAACACACATTATACACACTACACATATGTGGTTACTGGTAAAACAAACGCCCCACTTGATGTAACCATTAGAAGTGGCTCGGGAGACAGATTAAATATTAAGCGTGTCTTAATGCAGTGCCTGGGGGTGGAACCACACGTCACCGGGTCATACCACCAACGAGCTCAGCGCTGGTTAACGGGAGAAAAGCAATGATACTGCGCTGGGTCTCACAACGGCCTGCATTGGGAAGCGGCCATTTTAGAAACGTGAGCCGAGCAGGAGGGTATTTCCAGATAAAGCCCCTTTATGGACGTGAAAGAGTGTTAATAAAAAGCAGCGGGACTTTGCGTGGGAAAAGAAAGAAAACGAAATATTACGCCTTCGTCCCAACCACTGGCGCCGGGCGGGAGTCTTTAGGTTATACTCCGTATTGGTATATATCGCAGCATAGTTATACCCGTCTGGCAGATGGGAACGGGCATAAATCAGTAACTCTGTAATGTAACACTTTAACTGCTAGATAAATGATTCTTTTTTAACATTTGTGAGGGGCCCGTTAGCTTCGCAATGCCAGGCCTCGAAGCCTAACTATGACAAACTCAAGCAAAGCCACAGAAGGTACAACGCGCGCAGCGTTGGTTAAGAGCAAAACAAATCCCTGCGTTGCGGTGATCAGGGCAAAGCTACAAGCTTCAAATATTTTTTGGGGGGGTTATTTAGAAAATGACAATGGCCATCTTTCATCAGCTCCAGGGAAAAAATTATATGAGAAATGAACCGGGTGATTTTGTAATGAGGAGTGTAAATACATATATATATATACAGTGGTTGACAAATCACCAAAAAATCTACTCGCCACACAAAAAAATCTACTCGCCACCTAGTACCAAACGTGTGCTGCTTGGGCCAATATTTACTCGCCCGGGGGTTAAATCCACTCGCCCGGGGCGAGCAAATGTATAGGTTTGTCGAACACTGTATATATATATATATATATATATATATATATATATATATATATATATATACATACATACATACATACATACATACATACATATATATATATATAATACACATATATACACACACAGTTGGGTCTGGAAATAATTGGACACTGACACAATTTTCATAATTTTGGCTCTGTACGCCACCACAATGGATTGGAAATGAAACAACTGAGATGCAATAGAAGTGCAGACTTTCAGCTTTAATTCAAGGGGTTGAACAAAAATATCGTATGAAACGTTTAGGAATTGCAACCATTTTCATACACAGTCCCCTTATTTCAGGGGCTCAAATGTAATTGGACAAATTAACACAATCATAAAAAAATGTTCATTTTTAATACTTTGCCGAGAATCCTTTGCAGGCAATGACTGCTTGAAGTCTGCAACGCATGGACATCACCAAACGCTGGGTTTCCTCCTTTGTGATGCTTTGCCAGGCCTTTACTGCAGCTGTCTTCAGTTGTTGTTTGTTCGTGGGTCTTTCTGCCTTAAGTTTTGTCTTCAGCAAGTGAAATGCATGCTCGATCGGGTTGAGATCAGGTGATTGACTCGGCCATTGCAGAATATTCCATTTCTTTGCCTTAAAAAACTCCTGGGTTGCTTTCGCAGTATGTTTTGGGTCATTGTCCATCTGTAAAGTGAAGCGCCGTCCAATCATCTTTGCTGAATTTGGCTGAATCTGAGCAGACAATATATCCCTATACACTTCAGAATTCATCCGGCTGCTTCTGTCTTCTGTCACATCATCAATAAACACTAGTGACCCAGTGACATTGGAAGCCATGCATGCCTATGCCATCACACTGCCTCCACCGTGTTTTACAGATGATGTGGTATGCTTCGGATCATGAGCCGCTCCAAGCCTTCTCAATACTTTTCCCCCCCCATCATTCTGGTACACGTTGATCTTAGTTTCATCTGTCCAAAGAATGCTGTTCCAGAACTGGGCTTGCTTTTTTAGATATTGTTTGGCAATGTCTAATCTGGCCTTTCTATTCTTGAGGCTTATGAATGGTTTGTACCTTGTGGTGAACCCTCTGTATTTGCTCTCGTGAAGTCTTCCTTTTATGGTAGACTTGGATAATGATATGCCTACCTCCTGGAGAGTGTTCTTCACTTGGCTGGATGTTGTGAAGTAGGCTTTTCTCCTACGATCATCCACCACTGTTGTCTTCCGTGGACGTCCAGGCCTTTCTGTGTTGCAGAGCTCACCAGTGCGTTCTTTTTTTCTCAGAATGTACCAAACTGTTGATTTGGCCGCTCCTAATGTTCCTGCTATCTCTCTGATGGATTTTATTTTTTTTACAGCCTAAGGATGCCCTGTTTCACTTGCATTGAGAGCTCCTTTGACCGCATGTTGTGGGTTCACAGCAAAAGCTTCCAAATGCGAATGCCACACCTGGAATCAACTCCAGACCTTTTACCTGCTTAATTGATGATGAAATAACGAAGTAATAGCCCACACCTGTCCATGAAACAGCTTTTGTGTCAATTGTCCAATTACTTTTGGTCCCTTGAAAAAGAGGGGGCTACATATTAAAGAGATGTAATTCCTAAACCCTTCCTCCAATTTGGATGTGAATACCCTCAAATTAAAGCTGATAGACTGCACTTTAAGCCCATATTCATTATTTAATTGTAACTTGAATTTATTTTGGTACACAGCCGAAATAACAAAACTTGTATCAGTGTCCAATTATTTCTGGACCTAACTGTGTATATATATATATATATCGGGGAGGATAGTAGGGGCCGATTGGTGGGTAGAATTTGGGTTATTTGGGGTTCTCGCTCGGTTCAAGAAATAATATTACAATTCTACATAGATTTTAGTGTGTTCCATTAATTATAGGATATTTCTGTGTGTATATATATATCTATATTAGGGTGTACACCTGTCCGGTGCTGCCGGTGTCCCGCGCGGACTGAGATTCGGACAGGACGTGTTTAATAAGATGGTTTCGGAGTCGGTGAGTCACATTCCCATGATGCCGGGAGTGAGCGTGAGAAGCAGTCCCGCTCCGTCCTGCGTACACACGGATATCATCGCTGGGACTCCCACAGAGGGAGCAAGCGTTCCCTTTGTTCCTCTCCTTCGCCTCCCGTCGCTCTTTCTGATTACAGCTCACACAGCCTGACACATTTTCAATAATGGCCCACACTTTCTTATTGGGTTTTCTCCCCCCTACCCCCCACCACCCCGCTCCCCCTCGCTCCCCCTTTTCTCTTTAACTCGTTTCCTGCATGTTCCGGACTGTTCTGTTACACCCAGTGGGGGATTTTAAGATCCGCCGCCCCCAGGCCCTTACATGTGGCGGCCCGCCTACTCCCGAATCGCAGCGTCAAAAACGTGATGTCACATTGTGTCACGTTGCCATGGGAACGAGACGCCGCGTCATGTCACGTTTGATGTCCGTGGCATCATTTGACACTGCGATTCGGAAGGAGGGCTGCAGCAAGGAGACAGCCACCACATAGAAGTGACTTCCCGTCAGGCCCGAGAGCTCGGCAAATGTATTTGGGGGCGCAAGTTTTTGCCGCCCCCAAATTTTGCCGCCTTATGCCAGGCCTAAAGGGAAATCCGCCAATTGTTACCCTCCTCTCCCCCGAATCCTGGCTTTGATTTCTGAAGTTAGCCACCTTCTGCTCCACCGTGTCACAGGTCTCGGCCTACGTCGGTTCAGAGCTGCATCTCCCTGCACAGCTCTTACAGGCGATCTCCCTGCACAGAGATAGCTGCATCTCCCTGCACAGCTCTTACAGGCGATCTCCCTGCACAGAGAGAAGCTGCATCTCCCTGCACAGCTCTTACAGGCGATCTCCCTGCACAGAGAGAGCTACATCTCCCTGCACAGCTCTTACAGTCGATATCCCTGCACAGCTCTTACAGGCGATCTCCCTGCACAGAGAGACACTGCATCCGGCGCCCTATACCGAGCCTGTAACTCGGGAAGCAAGGGGTCCCCGGGGCTGAAATCAATGCGTTCATCTCTGGAGACCCCCTGCTACAATACTGTGTGATTAGTGTGATTAAAAGTAATTTAAAAAAAAGATTCATTACCTTACCGGCTAGCTAAGGCAATGAAGTGGTAGGGGTTAAACAGTACCTGGTTTCTTCTGGGGTATAGGGGGTGGGTGAAGGGTGTAGTTGTCCCAGAGTGGGTGGTTAGGCCTGCCGGGAAGGTAGCTGGGGAGGGGGGTTAACTCCTTCACTACCATAGTGGTGAGAAACGCTATGGTAAAGAAGGGGTTAACCACTCTCGATACCCACCTGAGAGGCTTAACCACCCACCCTGGGGCAAATAACCCCTATCACCCGATCCCTCTATCCCAGAGGAAACATTAACATATTACAATCCTACCACCCATTCTCTCTACCCCCTCCCCCCCCCCATAACACATACAGTACAATAATGGGCAAAATAACTATTATCCAGATCTATAGTAATTAAGGGGTTAACTCTCCTCCCCCGTTTCCCCCTCCGGGACACCTAACCACCTCACCGGGGCAACTATCCCCTCCCCCGCTACCCATTGATTGTCTCAGTGGTACACCATGCCCACATAGTATGGGCATGGTTTGCCACTACAGCAATGCAAGGGAAATCTACCAATAAAAAAAAAGCACTGAATAAAATAAATTACATTGCAATGCAAAAAAATGCCAATAAACCAATTGATTGGCACAGTGGTACACCATGCCCATATAATATGGCAATGAACGGCAAGCTAAAAATAACACAGGCACAAAATAAAACACGACATTTAAAGAAAAGAAGCATTTCACAATAAAGCCATTGATGTGACTGTGGTAAAAGTTGCCCACAATATATGGGCACGGATTGCCACACCCACAATATATGGGCACGGATTGCCACACTCACAATATATGGGCACGGATTGACAGACTCACAATATATGGGCACGGATTGCCACACTCACAATATATGGGCACGGATTGCCACACTCACAATATATGGGCATGGATTGCCACACTGACAATATATGGGCACGGATTGCCACACACAATATATGGGCACGAATTGCCACACTCATAATATATTGGCACGGATTGCCACACTCACAATATATGGGCACGGATTGACACACACAATATATGGGCACGGATTGCCACACACAATATATGGGCATGGATTGCCACACTGACAATGAATGGGCAGCCTAAAAAAATACACAATTAAATAACATACAATCAATGTTTTTCTTATCTTTGCTATCTTCACCCCCGTCCTACATGAGCACCAACTGTTGACCCTCGACGCAATGATCCTCAGCAGCCAATGCGAAGAAGTCCGTGTTCATATCCTGATTGAAGAGACGTCTCCCCGGTGAGTTCTTCATTATTTTCTTCTTTCTTTTCTTCAGTCTTCTCTTCTTTAGTTGTGATCCAATGGGGCGGATGTTGTCCTGTCGGCTTCTTAAGCTCAAATGACACGGGACAGGCCTTATATAAGTCTTGTGATGTCACATTTGAGTGTCAAATGGTACACCCCTAATTCGATTGGCTGGTGTACCATGTGACTGTGTTTTTTTTTAAAGGATGTGACGTCATCTTAAAGGGAGGGAAGCCAGCCAATCAGGAAGGATATGCTTCCTTCCCTTTAAAATGACGTCACCAGAAAAAATGGCTGCCATCGCATTGTAATCCAACCAATCGGATTGGGAGATATACCATGTGAGGCATCACATGGTACACCCCCAATCTGATTGGTTGTAGTACCATATGATGGCAGCCATTTTTTAAAGAATGACATCCCTCCCTTTTAGATGACGTCACATCATTTTTTTTTTTTTTTTTAAGTCTGTCATCACATGGTACTACAGCCAATCAGATTGGGGGTGTACCATGGGATGCCTCACATGGTATATTTCACAATCTGATTGGTTGTATTACCATGTGATGACAGCCATTCTTTTCTGGTGACGTCATTTTAAAGGGAAGGAAGCATAGCCTTCCTGATTGGCTGGCTTCCCTCCTTTTAAGATGACGTCATATCCTTTAAAAAACAAACAAAAAAACCCCCAGTCACATGGTACACCAGCCAATCGGATTGTGGGTGTACCATTTGACACTCAAATGTGACGTCACAAGACTTATACAAGGCCTGTCCCGTGTCATTTGAGCTCAAGAAGCCGACAGGACAACATCCGCCCCATTGGATCACAACTAAAGAAGAGAAGACTGAAGAAAAGAAAGAAGAAAATAATGAAGAACTCACCGGGGAGACGTCTCTCCAATCACGATATGATCACGGACTTCTTCGCATCGGCTGTTGAGGATCATTGGGTCGAGGGTCAAGAGTTGGTGCTCTCGTAGGACGGGGGTGAAGACCTCAATGGTAAGAGAAACATTGATTGTGTGCTATTTACTTGTGTATTTTTTTTAGATTGCCCATTGATTGCCAATGTGTTTATCTATGCACCTTTTGGGCTATAAATAAGCGCAGTATTTGTCCTGCATCGGATTGGATCCGGGGGTCTCCGGAGCTGGCCCACATTAATAACAGCCCCGGACACCCCCGGGTCCAATCCCATGTAGGAAAAATACATTTTTTTTTTAAAGTCTTACCGCAAATCCCATCCCGCTACCCTTGGGGTGGTGGGACGCGATCTGTGAGCAGCTCGCTAGGTGAGAGCCTCGATGTTCTCATCGGAGCTTCTAGAAGAGGGTGATTTTATAAAAAAAACGCGGGTTGGAGCCGTTTGTCAGCTCCCGCTCGGTGTGATTAGGCCGCAGCGCTACTGCTCGGGGAGATGCACTTCCGGTGTGAGTTTGGCAGGTTAACGGAGCTTTCTGAATAGCAAACTTGCCAAATCGGATGGGAAGTACTCGAAATCCTCTGAGTTAGTTATCGAAGCTACTAGAATAGGCCCCAAAGTGTCCCTTATGAGGGACTTAAAAGCTATGGATATCTTGGGGTACTGTGGTGATCTCTTCAAGTGGCAATGTTGGTCTGAAGTGGTGATCTGTAATTTTGACATGGGGATTTGTTTTGGCGGCCATCTTGGGTTGCCACAGTGATTTCTTTTGAGCGGCCATCTTGGGTTGTAGTGGGGATTTGGTCAAATCGGGCATCTTGGTCATGGTGATTTGGTTTTAGCGGCCATCTTGGGTTGCCGTGGTCATTTAGTTTGGAGGCATCTTGAGGTGCCATGGTAATCTCTCCACACAATTGCCAGTGAGATGGATCCAGGCGGCCATGTTTGTCGCCGGTCTGTGTGTGTCATGGCCTCGGGAGGATGTGGTGACTGTGCTGTGTTGTGCTTGCCTTTGTTGTGAGTCCTGGAGTTACAGTCTAAGAATAAGATGCTTCCTTGTGCTCCTGTCCCTCTCCCTTCTGCCCCCCTCTCCATCGCTCCTCTCTTCCACTTTTCCATTTTCTCACCTTCTCTCTCCCCCTTCCCCTGTCTCTCTCTCTCAATCTATACCCAATCTCTCTCTCTCTCGTCTTTTCGGTCCCTCCCCATCTCTATTTTGTGTCCTCTCTTCTCTCTCTCCCCCTTAACCCCCTTCCTGCCATCCTCCACCTTTCCTAATCCTCCCCCGTCCTCTCCCAATCCCCCATCCTCCCCCAATTTCTCTCTCCCTCTCTCACCCCATCGTGCTTTCCATGGCTCTCCTTCCCTCTCACTTCCTTTCTCCCCCTCTCTCTTCCTTTCTCAGCTCATTTCTCTAACGCTCACCATCCTGTCTGTTTACTCTCTCCCCTACGCTCCACCTCTCCCCCCTTCCCTTCTCCTTTCCATCTTCTCTCCCTGCTTTCCTTGATCCCTCTCTTCCCTTCTTCATTCTCCCCATCTTCTCTCTCCTCTCACACCCACTTTCTCTCCTCTTCCTTATCTCTTGTCCCGCCCTCCTGTCTCCCCCTCCTCCTCCCTTCTCTCCCCTCCCTCTCTCCATCTCTCCTCTTCCATTCCATTCCTCCCCTCTTCTCTCTCTCCCCCCCTTTCCTCTCCTCCTCTTCTCTCTCCCCTCCTCCCCTCTCTCTGCGGGAAAGCTTGTGTTACACACCGCTTGTGTGACCTTGTGGGTCTGGCTGTGGTCTCTGTCCTGTGATATCGCGGCACCGTTACTAAATATACCTTTCTCCCCTGGATCTCTCATTAACCCTTTATGTCCGACTACAAGTTCTCTCTCCTTATCCCCCCCTCTCTCTCTCTCCCCCACTCTATCTCTCTCCCTCTACCCCCCCTCTCTCTCCCCCATTCAGTCTCTCCCTTTATTTCTCGCTCACGCTCCCTCCTCCCTGCATCACTTTCTCCTTCTACCTTTTCTTTCTTAATCTGATTGTACACATTCCTAATGTTCTCTCTTTCGTCGTTCTCCCCTTTTTCTCAAAATTTTTCTCTCTTTTTCTCTTTCTTCTCTCCCCCCTTTCTCTCTCCACCTTTCTCTGTTCTCTATTCCCCTTTCTTTCATTCTTTTTTCTCTCTCTTCCCCTTTCTCTTTTCTCCCCCCCTCCGCTTCTCTCTTGCTTCTCTCTCTCCCCCTTCTCTTTCCTCCCTCCCTCCCTCTCTCTTCCCCCTTCCTCTTTCCTCCCCCTCACTCTCTGCCCCTCACACTCTCCCCCTCGCTCTTCCTCCCCGTGCTCCCTCCACCCTCTTCTTCCCTCCACCTCTATCTCCCTGCCCCACCTCTCTCTCCACCCTCCCTCTCCCATCTCCCTCTCTCCACCCATCCCCGCCCCTCTCTCTCCTCCCACCCTCTTGCTCCCTTCTCCCTCCCTCCTCCCTCTCTTCCTCCTCCCCTCCCTCTCTTTCTCCTCCCCTCCCTCTCTTCCTATCCCCCTTTCTCTTTCTTCTCTCTCTTCTCTCTCTTCCCCTTTCTCTTTTCTCTCTCTACCCCTATTCTCTCTTGCGTCTCTCTCCCCCCTCTCTTTCCTCTCCCTCCCCCTCTCTCTTTCCTCTCCCTCCCCCCTCTCTCCCTCCCCCCTCTCTCCCTCCCCTCCCCCCTCTCTCTCCCTCCCCCCTCTCTCCCTCCCCTTTCCTCCCCTTCTCTCCCTCTACCGTCTTCTTTCCCTCCCCCTCTATCTCCCTGCCCCACCTCTCTCTCTCCCCCTCCCTGTCTCTCTCCTCCCCCTCCCCCTCTCTCTCCCCCCTCCCTCGCGCTCCCTCTCTCCCTGCCCCCCTCTCATCCTTCCTCTCTCACACATTCTCTCCCTTTTAGGCTAAAGACAGTGATGATGACGAAGAGATCGTACATGTGGATCGAGACCATTTTATGGATGAATTCTTCGAGCAGGTGAGTGTCTGGGACCCCACCAACTGGATATGTGTATATATGTGTATATATAAAACAGAAAAGGACAGCGCAGGCTCCATAGTGTAAATCGGTAAACGATTGTAATAAAAGCAAGATAAAATCAGGCCACTCACAAAGGTAGGTAGAACAAGCAATCTGTACACGGAATTCGTCTGAACTCTCTGTCGGTAGACAGCTGGAACCTCGCAGTTCGAGGCGTGTGACGTGTATCCGCTTCCGGATCCGGGTGCGCTCCAGATAAGTGTGTCCACACAGTAGCCCCACCGGCACAATCGTTGTACCTCTCCTGGTTCCACAGCTGCTATCCGTGTACTCGTTCTCACAGACTCCTTGGTGAACAGTCCTAATGCATAATATGTACAGTATATATATATCGTGATGGAGTCCCTGTCTCTATCTGCTGGAGTAGTGCAGCAAGTGTAGTTTCCAGCACACAAACAGTCAAATTCCTCCTGGAGAGGCTAGCTACAAGTGTAGCTAATTAGCAGAGAACTCCTGAAGGAACAGGAGTTTTAAAAGGCAGACAGAGCTGCCACTCTGAGAGACTGCTTTCCCCAGAGAAGGGGGACAGAGAGAGACTTCTCCCCAGCCAGGAGGAGCTGGCTGGCACAGTCCCCTAGGACTGCTGTGGAAGCAGGGCTGTCCTGTCCAGCACATTGGAGCTACAGATGGATTTCCTGGACTCTCGTGGGGCTGAGCCCACCCCCAACAAAACAGATAAGGACTTTTGATATTTGCTGTATCTGTAAACCGGACTGTGGGTTTTTGGTCTGATAACCAGCTTATCTGGCGGCAACCAATTAGAAAGGGTTGGAGTAATGTTTAGTCAGTCTCCAAAGAGGAGTAGGTGTTTATTTTATGATTTTGTTTCCTTAAAGGGACGGTGGGCCTATTGTTTAGTTACTATTGTGCAGTAATAAAAACCCTGTTTAATAAACCCCAAGGTTTCCTCCCTTGAATATGGATATATATATGGAGATATGCTATGGACTATATATATATATATATATATATATATATATATATATATATATATATATATATATATATATATATATATATATAGTCCATAGCATAACAGGGTTGCACACTAGCCTTCTCAAAATGCTGATGCTTGTCCCATAAAGCAGATAATATACTTGTATAGTTACCAGAGTAGCCAGAACTGGTCAGGTGGTCCGGTGACAGAGAGACAGCACACAGTGGTATAGAAAAAAACCTGTATTAAAGATAACGCAGAACACCAAAACCAACGTTTCGGTCCTCAACAGGAACTTTCCTCAGGGCACTACCCTATACCACTGTGTGCTGTCTCTCTGTCACCGGACCACTGGACCAGTTCTGGCTACTCTGGTAACTATACAAGTGTGTATATATATATATATATATATATATATATATATATATATATATACGCACACACATGTCTCTGCAGGTGGAGGAGATCTGAAGCGCTTGGTGTATATGTGTATATGTGTATATATATATATATATATATATATATATATATATATGTGTGTGTGTGTGTGTCTCTGTACAGGTGGAGGAGATCTGAAGCGCTTGGTGTATATGTGTATATGTGTATGGAGGGGAGGGGAGGAGAGACAGTAAGAGAGGGGAGGGAGGAGAGTAAAGGGGATGGGGTGAGAGACAGTAAGAGAGGGGGAGAGAAAAGGGGAGGGGGAGAGACAGTA
>NW_027456902.1:62500-132500 GCF_040206685.1 Ascaphus truei
CACACACACACTGACCATTTAACCCCTAATATTGCATATGACCCCAACGTTTACCCCCTACACACCCCTTCCCTCATTCTATCGGAGAAAAGTCACTCAGTGGTAGTGTCGCTGTCTTTGAAGTGGGTGACTGGTGAATGCCAGTATTTCCCCTCTTTGTGACCTTGGGGACGTCACTTTATCTCCCTGTGCCTCAGATGCCACAATTAGAGTGTAAGCTCTTTAGGGAAGGGACTTACTGTGCCTGCAAAACTCTATGTACAACGCCGCGTATACTGTTAGGGCTATATAAGATAAAAAAATATTCCCCTCTTTTACTGTCTCTCCTCCCCCCCCCCTCTCTTACTGTCTCTCCCCCTCCCCTTTTCTCTCCCCCTCTCTTACTGTCTCTCCCCCTCCCCTTTTCTCTCCCCCTCTCTTACTGTCTCTCACCCCATCCCCTTTACTCTCCTCCCTCCCCTCTCTTACTGTCTCTCCTCCCCTCCCCTCCCCCCTCTCTTACTGTCTCTCCCCCCTCCCCTTTTCTCTCCCCCACTCTTACTGTCTCTCACCCCATCCCCTTTACTCTCCTCCCTCCCCTCTCTTACTGTCTCTCCCCCCTCCCCTTTTCTCTCCCCCCACCCTCCCCTCTCTTTTACTGTCTCTCCCCCCTCCCCTTTACTCTCCCCCCCCTCCCCTCTCTTTTACTGTCTCTCCCCTCCCCCCCTCCCCCCCATCACACAGAGACTAAGCAGGAGCTGGAAGATCTCACCGCCGATATCAAGAAAACGGCCAACAAAGTCCGCTCCAAGTTGAAAGGTCAGTGCCCCCACCCTCACCCACCCCCTTAACGTTGACCCCTCACCCCCAGGTTTTTACCCCTAACCTCCTGTGCCCTAATGACCTTTGAACAACCCTTGAACTCTGTCATGTAGTAACCTGTGATCTCTAACCTGCCAGAAACCTCTGGTGTGACATTATCTCTGCCCTTCTCCGACCCTTGACCTTCACTGACCTCTGACCTTACCCACCTTTGAACCTCCTGCGTCTGCCAACAATCTTTGATCTGTGTCAAACTCTGAAGTTTGACATTAAACATCCCATTGTCGCTGACCTCTGACCTTCACTAACCTCTGACCTTAACCAGCTCTTGAACGCTGACCGAACAACCTTTGATCTCTGACCTCCAACAACATGAAACAGCCCCGCCCCTTAACTTCAACCCCCACTAACCCTTGAATGACTGAGGCTGGCGCCCCGATATTCAGACTGCACTCCCTATAAAGAGGATGCTGTAGTCCAGTTTCTGACCCCAGGACCTGTCCCCCTCACAGCTATAGAGCAGAGTATCGAGCAGGAGGAAGGACTGAACCGCTCCTCCGCCGACCTGCGTATCCGGAAAACCCAGGTCAGACAGCAGCGCCGCAGCACTCCCCCTCTGCCCCTCGCCCGCCTCTCTGCCCCTCGCCCCGCCTCTCTGCCCCTCGCCCCGCCTCTCTGCCCCTCGCCCCGCCTCTCTGCCCCTCGCCCGTCTCTCTGCCCCTCGCCCGTCTCTCTGCCCCTCGCCCGTCTCTCTGCCCCTCGCCCGCCCCTCTGCCCCTCGCCCGCCTCTCTGCCCCTCGCCCGTCTCTCTGCCCCTCGCCCGCCTCTCTGCACCTCGCCCGCCTCTCTGCCCCTCGCCCGCCTCTCTGCCCCTCGCCCGTCTCTCTGCCCCTCGCTGTCTCTCTACCCCTCGCCCGTCTCTCTGCCCCTCGCCCGTCTCTCTGCCCCTCACCCGTCCTCGCCTGCCTCGCTTCCCCTCGCCCGCCTCGCTGCCCCTCGCCAGCCTTGCTGCCCCTCGCCCGCCTCGCTGCCCCTCGCCCGCCTTGCTGCCCCTCGCCCGCCTCTCTGCCCCTCGCCTGTCTCTCTGCCCCTCGCCCATCTCTCTGCCCCTCGCCCGTCTTTCTGCCCCTCACCGTCTCTCTGCCCCTCGCCCATCTCTCTGCCCCTCGCCCATCTCTCTGCCCCTCGCACGTCTCTCTGCCCCTCGCCCCTCTCCCATAGCACTCCCTCCCATAGCACTCTGTCCCTCTCTCTCCTGTAGCACTCCCTCCTCTCTCTCCCACTGTCCCTCCTCACTCACTCCCTCCTCTCTCCCTCTTCTCTCCCTCCATCCTCTTTCCCTCCATCCTCTCTCTGTCTCCCGTAGCACTCCCTCCTCTCTCTCTCCCCCTCCTCGCTCACGATCTCCTCTATCTCGCTCTCTCCCATAGCACTCCCTCCTATCTCTCTCCCCCTCTTCCCCTCCTCACTCACACTCTCCTCTCTCTCTCTCCCTCCCATAGCACTCCCTCCTATCTCTCCCTCTCCCCCTCCTCACTCACACTCTCCCCTCTCTCTCTCCCTCCCATAGCACTCCCTCCTATCTCTCCCTCTCCCCCTCCTCACTCACACTCTCCTCTCTCGCTCTCTCCCATAGCACTCCCTCCTCTCTCTCCCCCTCCTCGCTCACACTCTCCTCTCTCTCTCCCACAGCACTCCCTCCTATCTCTCTCCCCCTCTCCTCCTCCTCGCTCACGCTCTCCTCTCGCCTCCTCGCTCACGCTCTCCTCTCTCGCCTTCTCGCTCACGCTCTCCTCTCTCTCTCTCTCCCGTAGCACTCCCTCCTATCTCTCTCTCCCTCCCCCTCCCCTTCCTCACTCACGCTCTACTCTCTCTCTCCCATAGCACTCCCTCCTTTCTCTCTCCCCCTGTCCCCCTCCTCTCTCTTATACTGTAGCACTCCCTCCTATCTCTTTCCCCCTCTCCCCTCCTCGCTCACGCTCTCTCTCTCTCTCTCTCTCTCTCTCTCTCTCTCTCTCTCCTGTAGCACTCTCTCCTATCTCTCTCCCCCTCTCCCCTCCTCGCTCACGCTCTCCTCTCTCTCTCCCCCATAGCACTCCCTCCTATCTCTCTCCCCCTCCTCGCTCACTCACTCCTCTCTCGCCTCCTCGCTCACGCTCTCCTCGCTCACGCTCTCCTCTCTCTCTCCCCCATAGCACTCCCTCTTATCTCTCCCCCCTCTCCCCCTCCTCGCTCACGCTCTCCTCTCTCGCCTCCTCGCTCACGCTCTCCTCTCTCACTGTCTCTCTCTCTCTCTCCCGTAGCACTCCCTCCTATCTCTCTCTCCCTCCCTCTCCCCCTCCTCACTCACGCTCTCCTCTCTCTCTCTCATAGCACTCCCTCCTTTCTCTCTCCCCCTGTCCCCCTCCTCTCTCTCATACTGTAGCACTCCCTCCTATCTCTCTCCCCCTCTCCCCCTCCTCGCTCATGCTCACACTCACACCTCTCTCTCTCCCATAGCACTCTCTCCTATTTCTCTCCCTTTCCCCCTCCTCGCTCACGCTCACACTCACGCTCTCCTCCCTCTCTCCCATACTGTAGCACTCTCTCCTATCTCTCTCCCTTTCCCCCTCCTCGCTCACGCTCACACTCACGCTCTCCTCTCTCTCTCCCATACTGTAGCACTCTCTCCTATCTCTCTCCATTTCCCCCTCCTCGCTCACGCTCACACTCACGCTCTCCTCTCTCTCTCCCATACTGTAGCACTCTCTCCTATCTCTCTCCCTTTCCCCCTCCTCGCTCACGCTCACACTCACGCTCTCCTCTCTCCCATACTGTAGCACTCTCTCCTATCTCTCTCCCTTTCCCCCTCCTCGCTCACGCTCACACTCACGCTCTCCTCTCTCTCTCCCATACTGTAGCACTCCACTCTGTCCCGTAAGTTTGTGGAGGTGATGACAGAATACAACGCTACGCAGTCTAAGTACAGAGACCGCTGCAAGGATCGTATCCAGAGACAGCTGGAGATCAGTACGTGGGGCTGGGGGGCCACAGGGGGCTGGGGGGGCCACAGGGGGCTGGGGGGGCCACAGTGGGCTGGGGGAGGGGGCGACGGGAGGCTGGGGGGGCCACAGGGGGTTGGCGGGTATCTCATGGGGTAAGCAGGGTCTGGCGGGGGCCACAGGGCTGGCAGGGGCCACAGGGGGGAAGCAGGGGCCAGAGTGAAGGGACAGGGGCCACGCAGGAAAGGGCCGAGGACACACAAATGCCTGTGAGGGCGTGGGTGTAAACTAGCTAAAACGAGATAAGGAGGGCGGGAATAATGGTCAAATTATAAAAAAAATCCCCAACAACTGAGAAAGGAGAATTATACATAGGGGTAGAGATAGAAAAGGTGGGGCTCACTGGGGAAGGGGAATTATACATAGGGACAGAGATAGAAAAGGTGCTGCTCACTGGGGAAGGGGAATTATACATAGGGACAGAGATAGAAAAGGTGCTGCTCACTGGGGAAGGGGAATTATACATAGGGGCAGAGATAGAAAAGGTGCTGCTCACTGGGGAAGGGGAATTATACATAGGGACAGAGATAGAAAAGGTGCTGCTCACTGGGGAAGGGGAATTATACATAGGGACAGAGATAGAAAAGGTGCTGCTCACTGGGGAAGGGGAATTATACATAGGACAGAGATAGAAAAGGTGCTGCTCACTGGGGAAGGGGAATTATACATAGGGACAGAGATAGAAAAGGTGCTGCTCACTGGGGAAGGGGAATTATACATAGGGGCAGAGATAGAAAAGGTGGGGCTCACTGGGGAAGGGGAATTATACATAGGGGCAGAGATAGAAAAGGTGCTGCTCACTGGGGAAGGGGAATTATAAATAGGGACAGAGATAGAAAAGGTGCTGCTCACTGGGGAAGGGGAATTATACATAGGGACAGAGATAGAAAAGGTGCTGCTCACTGGGGAAGGGGAATTATACATAGGGACAGAGATAGAAAAGGTGCTGCTCACTGGGGAAGGGGAATTATACATAGGGACAGAGATAGAAAAGGTGCTGCTCACTGGGGAAGGGGAATTATACATAGGGACAGAGATAGAAAAGGTGCTGCTCACTGGGGAAGGGGAATTATACATAGGGACAGAGATAGAAAAGGTGCTGCTCACTGGGGAAGGGGAATTATACATAGGTACAGAGATAGAAAAGGTGCTGCTCACTGGGGAAGGGGAATTATACATAGGGACAGAGATAGAAAAGGTGCTGCTCACTGGGGAAGGGGAATTATACATAGGGACAGAGATAGAAAAGGTGCTGCTCACTGGGGAAGGGGAATTATACATAGGGACAGAGATAGAAAAGGTGCTGCTCACTGGGGAAGGGGAATTATACATAGGGACAGAGATAGAAAAGGTGCTGCTCACTGGGGAAGGGGAATTATACATAGGGACAGAGATAGAAAAGGTGCTGCTCACTGGGGAAGGGGAATTATACATAGGGACAGAGATAGAAAAGGTGCTGCTCACTGGGGAAGGGGAATTATACATAGGGACAGAGATAGAAAAGGTGCTGCTCACTGGGGAAGGGGAATTATACATAGGGGCAGAGATAAAAAAGGTGCTGCTCACTGGGGAAGGGGAATTATACATAGGGACAGAGATAGAAAAGGTGCTGCTCACTGGGGAAGGGGAATTATACATAGGACAGAGATAGAAAAGGTGCTGCTCACTGGGGAAGGGGAATTATACATAGGGACAGAGATAGAAAAGGTGCTGCTCACTGGGGAAGGGGAATTATACATAGGGGCAGAGATAGAAAAGGTGCTGCTCACTGGGGAAGGGGAATTATACATAGGGACAGAGATAGAAAAGGTGCTGCTCACTGGGGAAGGGGAATTATACATAGGGGAAGAGATAGAAAAGGTGCTGCTCACTGGGGAAGGGGAATTATACATAGGGGAAGAGATAGAAAAGGTGGGGCTCACTGGGGAAGGGGAATTATACATAGGGACAGAGATAGAAAAGGTGCTGCTCACTGGGGAAGGGGAATTATACATAGGGGAAGAGATAGAAAAGGTGGGGCTCACTGGGGAAGGGGAATTATACATAGGGCAGAGATAGAAAAGGTGCTGCTCACTGGGGAAGGGGAATTATACATAGGGACAGAGATAGAAAAGGTGCTGCTCACTGGGGAAGGGGAATTATACATAGGGGACAGAGATAGAAAAGGTGGGGCTCACTGGGGAAGGGGAATTATACATAGGGACAGAGATAGAAAAGGTGCTGCTCACTGGGGAAGGGGAATTATACATAGGGGAAGAGATAGAAAAGGTGCTGCTCACTGGGGAAGGGGAATTATACATAGGGACAGAGATAGAAAAGGTGCTGCTCACTGGGGAAGGGGAATTATACATAGGGACAGAGATAGAAAAGGTGCTGCTCACTGGGGAAGGGGAATTATACATAGGGACAGAGATAGAAAAGGTGCTGCTCACTGGGGAAGGGGAATTATACATAGGACAGAGATAGAAAAGGTGCTGCTCACTGGGGAAGGGGAATTATACATAGGGACAGAGATAGAAAAGGTGCTGCTCACTGGGGAAGGGGAATTATACATAGGGACAGAGATAGAAAAGGTGCTGCTCACTGGGGAAGGGGAATTATACATAGGGACAGAGATAGAAAAGGTGCTGCTCACTGGGGAAGGGGAATTATACATAGGGACAGAGATAGAAAAGGTGCTGCTCACTGGGGAAGGGGAATTATACATAGGGACAGAGATAGAAAAGGTGCTGCTCACTGGGGAAGGGGAATTATACATAGGGACAGAGATAGAAAAGGTGCTGCTCACTGGGGAAGGGGAATTATACATAGGGACAGAGATAGAAAAGGTGCTGCTCACTGGGGAAGGGGAATTATACATAGGGACAGAGATAGAAAAGGTGCTGCTCACTGGGGAAGGGGAATTATACATAGGGGCAGAGATAGAAAAGGTGGGGCTCACTGGGGAAGGGGAATTATACATAGGGACAGAGATAGAAAAGGTGCTGCTCACTGAGAAAGGGGAATTATACATAGGGACAGAGATAGAAAAGGTGCCGCTCACTGGGGAAGGGGAATTATACATAGGGACAGAGATAGAAAAGGTGCTGCTCACTGGGGAAGGGGAATTATACATAGGGACAGAGATAGAAAAGGTGCTGCTCACTGGGGAAGGGGAATTATACATAGGGACAGAGATAGAAAAGGTGCTGCTCACTGGGGAAGGGGAATTATACATAGGACAGAGATAGAAAAGGTGCTGCTCACTGGGGAAGGGGAATTATACATAGGGACAGAGATAGAAAAGGTGCTGCTCACTGGGGAAGGGGAATTATACATAGGGACAGAGATAGAAAAGGTGCTGCTCACTGGGGAAGGGGAATTATACATAGGGACAGAGATAGAAAAGGTGCTGCTCACTGGGGAAGGGGAATTATACATAGGACAGAGATAGAAAAGGTGCTGCTCACTGGGGAAGGGGAATTATACATAGGGACAGAGATAGAAAAGGTGCTGCTCACTGGGGAAGGGGAATTATACATAGGGACAGAGATAGAAAAGGTGCTGCTCACTGGGGAAGGGGAATTATACATAGGGACAGAGATAGAAAAGATACTGCTCACTGGGGAAGGGGAATTATACATAGGGACAGAGATAGAAAAGGTGCTGCTCACTGGGGAAGGGGAAGGAATTATACATAGGGACAGAGATAGAAAAGGTGCTGCTCACTGGGAAGGGGAATTATACATAGGGACAGAGATAGAAAAGGTGCTGCTCACTGGGGAAGGGGAATTATACATAGGGACAGAGATAGAAAAGGTGCTGCTAACTGGGGAAGGGGAATTATACATAGGACAGAGATAGAAAAGGTGCTGCTCACTGGGGAAGGGGAATTATACATAGGGACAGAGATAGAAAAGGTGCTGCTCACTGGGGAAGGGGAATTATACATAGGGACAGAGATAGAAAAGGTGCTGCTCACTGGGGAAGGGGAATTATACATAGGGACAGAGATAGAAAAGGTGCTGCTCACTGGGGAAGGGGAATTATACATAGGGACAGAGATAGAAAAGGTGCTGCTCACTGGGGAAGGGGAATTATACATAGGGGCAGAGATAGAAAGGAGCTGCTCACTGGGGAAGGGAATTATACATAGGGACAGAGATAGAAAGGTGCTGCTCACTGGGGAAGGGGAATTATACATAGGGGCAGAGATAGAAAAGGTGCTGCTCACTGGGGAAGGGGGAATTATACATAGGGACAGAGATAGAAAAGGTGCTGCTCACTGGGGAAGGGGAATTATACATAGGGACAGAGATATAAAAGGTGCTGCTCACTGGGGAAGGGGAATTATACATAGGGACAGAGATAGAAAAGGTGCTGCTCACTGGGGAAGGGGAATTATACATAGGGACAGAGATAGAAAAGGTGCTGCTCACTGGGGAAGGGGAATTATACACAGGGACAGAGATAGAAAAGGTGCTGCTCACCGGGGAAGGGGAATTATACATAGGGACAGAGATAGAAAAGGTGCTGCTCACTGGGGAAGGGGAATTATACATAGGGACAGAGATAGAAAAGGTGCTGCTCACTGGGGAAGGGGAATTATACATAGGGACAGAGATAGAAAAGGTGGGGCTCACTGGGAAGGGGAATTATACATAGGGACAGAGATAGAAAAGGTGCTGCTCACTGGGGAAGGGGAATTATACATAGGGACAGAGATAGAAAAGGTGCTGCTCACTGGGGAAGGGGAATTATACATAGGGACAGAGATAGAAAAGGTGCTGCTCACTGGGGAAGGGGAATTATACATAGGGGCAGAGATAGAAAAGGTGGGGCTCACTGGGGAAGGGGAATTATACATAGGGACATAGATAGAAAAGGTGCTGCTCACTGGGAAGGGGAATTATACATAGGGACAGAGATAGAAAAGGTGCTGCTCACTGGGAAGGGGAATTATACATAGGGGACAGAGATAGAAAAGGTGCTGCTCATTGGGGAAGGGGAATTATACATAGGGACAGAGATAGAAAAGGTGCTGCTCACTGGGGAAGGGGAATTATACATAGGGACAGAGATAGAAAAGGTGCTGCTCACTGGGGAAGGGGAATTATACATAGGGACAGAGATAGAAAAGGTGCTGCTCACTGGGGAAGGGGAATTATACATAGGGACAGAGATAGAAAAGGTGCTGCTCACTGGGGAAGGGGAATTATACATAGGGACAGAGATAGAAAAGGTGCTGCTCACTGGGGAAGGGGAATTATACATAGGGACAGAGATAGAAAGGTGCTGCTCACTGGGGAAGGGGAATTATACATAGGGACAGAGATAGAAAAGGTGCTGCTCACTGGGGAAGGGGAATTATACATAGGGACAGAGATAGAAAAGGTGCTGCTCACTGGGGAAGGGGAATTATACATAGGGACAGAGATAGAAAAGGTGCTGCTCACTGGGGAAGGGGAATTATACATAGGGACAGAGATAGAAAAGGTGCTGCTCACTGGGGAAGGGGAATTATACATAGGACAGAGATAGAAAAGGTGCTGCTCACTGGGGAAGGGGAATTATACATAGGGGCAGAGATAGAAAAGGTGCGGCTCACTGGGGAAGGGGAATTATACATAGGGGCAGAGATAGAAAAGGTGCTGCTCACTGGGGAAGGGGAATTATACATAGGGACAGAGATAGAAAAGGTGCTGCTCACTGGGGAAGGAGAATTATACATAGGGACAGAGATAGAAAAGGTGCTGCTCACTGGGGAAGGGGAATTATACATAGGGACAGAGATAGAAAAGGTGCTGCTCACTGGGGAAGGGGAATTATACATAGGGACAGAGATAGAAAAGGTGCTGCTCACTGGGGAAGGGGAATTATACATAGGGACAGAGATAGAAAAGGTGCTGCTCACTGGGGAAGGGGAATTATACATAGGACAGAGATAGAAAAGGTGCTGCTCACTGGGGAAGGGGAATTATACATAGGGACAGAGATAGAAAAGGTGCTGCTCACTGGGGAAGGGGAATTATACATAGGGGCAGAGATAGAAAAGGTGCTGCTCACTGGGGAAGGGGAATTATACATAGGGACAGAGATAGAAAAGGTGCTGCTCACTGGGGAAGGGGAATTATACATAGGGGCAGAGATAGAAAAGGTGCTGCTCACTGGGGAAGGGGAATTATACATAGGGACAGAGATAGAAAAGGTGCTGCTCACTGGGGAAGGGGAATTATACATAGGGACAGAGATAGAAAAGGTGCTGCTCACTGGGGAAGGGGAATTATACATAGGGACAGAGATAGAAAAGGTGGGGCTCACTGGGGAAGGGGAATTATACATAGGGACAGAGATAGAAAAGGTGCTGCTCACTGGGGAAGGGGAATTATACATAGCACAGAGATAGAAAAGGTGCTGCTCACTGGGGAAGGGGAATTATACATAGGGACAGAGATAGAAAAGGTGCTGCTCACTGGGGAAGGGGAATTATACATAGGGGCAGAGATAGAAAAAGTGCTGCTCACTGGGGAAGGGGAATTATACATAGGGCAGAGATAGAAAAGGTGCTGCTCACTGGGGAAGGGGAATTATACATAGGGACAGAGATAGAAAAGGTGCTGCTCACTGGGGAAGGGGAATTATACATAGGGACAGAGATAGAAAAGGTGCTGCTCACTGGGGAAGGGGAATTATACATAGGGACAGAGATAGAAAAGGTGGGGCTCACTGGGGAAGGGGAATTATACATAGGGGCAGAGATAGAAAAGGTGCTGCTCACTGGGGAAGGGGAATTATACATAGGGACAGAGATAGAAAAGGTGCTGCTCACTGGGGAAGGGGAATTATACATAGGACAGAGATAGAAAAGGTGCTGCTCACTGGGGAAGGGGAATTATACATAGGGACAGAGATAGAAAAGGTGCTGCTCACTGGGGAAGGGGAATTATACATAGGGACAGAGATAGAAAAGGTGCTGCTCACTGGGGAAGGGGAATTATACATAGGACAGAGATAGAAAAGGTGCTGCTCACTGGGGAAGGGGAATTATACATAGGGACAGAGATAGAAAAGGTGCTGCTCACTGGGGAAGGGGAATTATACATAGGGACAGAGATAGAAAAGGTGCTGCTCACTGGGGAAGGGGAATTATACATAGGGACAGAGATAGAAAAGGTGCTGCTCACTGGGGAAGGGGAATTATACATAGGGACAGAGATAGAAAAGGTGCTGCTCACTGGGAAGGGGAATTATACATAGGACAGAGATAGAAAAGGTGCTGCTCACTGGGGAAGGGGAATTATACATAGGGACAGAGATAGAAAAGGTGCTGCTCACTGGGGAAGGGGAATTATACATAGGGACAGAGATAGAAAAGGTGCTGCTCACTGGGGAAGGGGAATTATACATAGGGACAGAGATAGAAAAGGTGGGGCTCACTGGGGAAGGGGAATTATACATAGGGGCAGAGATAGAAAAGGTGCTGCTCACTGGGGAAGGGGAATTATACATAGGGACAGAGATAGAAAAGGTGCTGCTCACTGGGGAAGGGGAATTATACATAGGGACAGAGATAGAAAAGGTGCTGCTCACTGGGGAAGGGGAATTATACATAGGGACAGAGATAGAAAAGGTGGGGCTCACTGGGGAAGGGGAATTATACATAGGGACAGAGATAGAAAAGGTGCTGCTCACTGGGGAAGGGGAATTATACATAGGGACAGAGATAGAAAAGGTGCTGCTCACTGGGGGAAGGGGAATTATACATAGGGACAGAGATAGAAAAGGTGCTGCTCACTGGGGAAGGGGAATTATACATAGGGACAGAGATAGAAAAGGTGCTGCTCACTGGGGAAGGGGAATTATACATAGGGGCAGAGATAGAAAAGGTGCTGCTCACTGGGGAAGGGGAATTATACATAGGGGCAGAGATAGAAAAGGTGCTGCTCACTGGGGAAGGGGAATTATACATAGGGACAGAGATAGAAAAGGTGCTGCTCACTGGGGAATGGGAATTATACATAGGGACAGAGATAGAAAAGGTGCTGCTCACTGGGGAAGGGGAATTATACATAGGGACAGAGATAGAAAAGGTGCTGCTCACTGGGGAATGGGAATTATACATAGGGACAGAGATAGAAAATGTGCTGCTCACTGGGGAAGGGGAATTATACATAGGGACAGAGATAGAAAAGGTGCTGCTCACTGGGGAATGGGAATTATACATAGGGACAGAGATAGAAAAGGTGCTGCTCACTGGGGAAGGGGAATTATACATAGGGACAGAGATAGAAAAGGTGCTGCTCACTGGGGAAGGGGAATTATACATAGGGACAGAGATAGAAAAGGATCCCCCTCTGATTGCGACACAAAAACACATAATTAATTAAAAAATCAATTTTATTATAATGAATTAAAATAAAGGTGTGAGGGATTGTGGGCGGACAAAACACACAAGTAAACACAAAGTGTAAACATCCGGAGAGTAATCGCAAGGGTCGTCAAGGAGCAAATAACCCGCACTTGATAGAACCACTAAAATAAAGATTCTACCCACAAAAATGCTGTTGTGTTTATTTCAGCTCCCGTTGTCCTCAATGGGACAATGATCCGTGTGTACTAGTGTATCAATGCAGTGATGGATGGTGTGATACTTAGTACAGCTCTATAAACGTCATTGGAAAATGAAAAAAAGCTTCATGTTTGTGTAACCTCCCTAGTGGGATTGTCTAACCTGGAAACCCAGGTGAGTGGGTGGGTGTTATTACCCTCCACCACTGAGCCAAATGTACTGATCTGCCCAGTTGGGTGGTACTAGGAGACCCACCTCTCTCGGATGTGTGTCCGAGGTGTTAGATCCAGCACTGCGCTCTGTAGCTGATTGAAAGCGTAGGTGTACGTGTTCACAGATAGACTCCAGGTAAATGAATGAGGGTGTGCTATCATAAGCGTCAGAGCGGCCACCGTCTCCGAAACGCTCTGACATGAAAGGGACGCCCCTGCCTCTCCGAATCAGCCGGCGTCGCTGGTTAGCTGACTTCACACGTACCCGACGTACGTTTCACCAATAGGCTTCATCGGGGGCTGAGCTAATCAGTACATTTGGCTCAGTGGTGGAGGGGCTGCTGTACCCACCCACTCACCTGGGTTTCCAGGTTGGACAATCCCACTAGGACCGTTACACAGACGTGAAGCTTTCTTTCATCCTCCAATGACATTTGTAGAGCTGTACTAAGTATCACAACATCAATCAAACTACCCTTGCGATTACTCTCCGGATGTTTACACTTTGTGTTTACTTGTGTGTTTTGTCCGCACACAATCCCCCTCGCACCTTTATTTTAATTCATTATAATAAAATAGATTTTTAATTAATTAGGTATTTTTGTGCCGCAATCAGAGGGGGATCCTTTTCTATCTCTGTATTATATTTAAGGGCCGAGAAGCCATGAGACGCTAGGGGGGGGACAGTGACTCTGCCCCGGGGACGCAGCAAGTCAGCGGCAGAGCTCGAGGCACAGAGGGGGCAGGGGGGGTTACTGCTTGGGGTCGCACAGCATCAGAGCCCGAGGGGCAGGGGGGTATTACTGCTTGAGGTCGCACAGCGGGCAGAGCCCGAGGCACAGAGCGGGGCAGGGGGGGTTACTGCTTGAGGTCGCACAGCGGCAGAGCCCGAGGCACAGAGGGGCAGGGGGGGGTTACTGCTTGAGGTCGCACAGCGGCAGAGCCCGAGGCACAGAGGGGCAGGGGGGGTTAGTGCTTGAGGTCGCACAGTGGCAGAGCCCGAGGGGGCAGGGGGTTTACTGCTTGAGGTCGCACAGCGGCAGAGCACGATGCACAGAGGGGGGAGGTTACTGCTTCAGGTCGCACAGCGGCAGAGCACGAGGGGGGGTGTGACTGCTTGAGGTCGCACAGCGCAGAGCACGATGCACAGAGGGGAGGTTACTGCTTGAGTTCGCACAGCGGCACAGCACGAGGGGGGGTTACTGTTTGAGGTCGCAGAGCAGCAGAGCATGAGGGGGGGTTACTGCTTGAGGTCGCACAGCGGCAGAGCACGAGGGGGGGGGGTTACTGCTTGAGTTCACACAGCGGCACAGCACGAGGGGGGGGTTACTGCTTGAGGTTGCACAGCGGCACAGCACGAGGGGGGGTTACTGCTTGAGGTCGCACAGCGGCACAGCACGAGGGGGGGTTACTGCTTGAGGGTCGCACAACGGCAGAGCACGAGGGGAGGTTACTGCTTGAGGTCGCACAGCAGCAGAGCACGAGGGGGGGGTTACTGCTTGAGGTTGCACAGCGGCACAGCACGAGGGGGGGTTACTGCTTGAGGTCGCACAGCGGCAGAGCACGAGGGAGGTTACTGCTTGAGGTCGCACAGCGGCAGAGCACGAGTCAGGGTTACTGCTTGAGGTCGCACAGCGGCAGAGCACGAGTCAGGGTTACTGCTTGAGGTCGCACAGTGGCAGAGCACGAGGGGCGTGTTACTGCTTGAGGTCGCAGAGCGGCAGAGCACGAGGGGGGTTACTGCTTGAGGTCGCACAGCGGCAGAGCACGAGGAGAGGTGTGACTGCATGAGGGTGACGCTTCTCCCCCCTCACAGCCGGGAGAACAACGACCAATGAGGAGCTGGAGGACATGCTGGAGAGCGGGAAGCTCGCCATCTTCACAGACGATGTGCGTAACAAGATGGCGGCCACGCCGCACAGTCTGGCTGGGGAGGGGTTAATGGAAAGATAGGGGTGTAGCGCCTCGCAGTGACAGATAGCCATGCCCCGCAGTGACAGATAGCCCCGCAGTGACAGATAGCCTCGCAGTGACAGATAGCCTCGCAGTGACAGATAGCCCCGCAGTGACAGATAGCCCCGCAGTGACAGATAGCCCCGCAGTGACAGATAGCCTCGCAGTGACAGATAGCCCCGCAGTGACAGATAGCCTCGCAGTGACAGATAGCCCCGCAGTGACAGCCTCGCAGTGACAGATAGCCCCGCAGTGACAGATAGCCCCGCAGTGACAGATAGCCTCGCAGTGACAGATAGCCCCGCAGTGACAGATAGCCCCGCAGTGACAGATAGCCCCGCAGTGACAGCCTCGCAGTGACAGATAGCCCCGCAGTGGACAGATAGCCCCGCAGTGACAGATAGCCCCGCAGTGACAGCCTCGCAGTGACAGATCGCCCCGCAGTGACAGCCTCGCAGTGACAGATAGCCCCGCAGTGACAGATAGCCCCGCAGTGACAGATAGCCCCGCAGTGACAGATAGCCCCGCAGTGACAGATAGCCTCGCAGTGACAGATAGCCCCGCAGTGACAGATAGCCCCGCAGTGACAGATAGCCTCGCAGTGACAGATAGCCTCGCAGTGACAGATAGCCCCGCAGTGACAGATAGCCCCGCAGTGACAGATAGCCGTGCCCCGCAGTGACAGACAGCCCCGCAGTGACAGATAGCCCCGCAGTGATAGATAGCCCCGCAGTGACAGATAGCCCCGCAGTGACAGATAGCCCCGCAGTGACAGATAGCCCCGCAGTGACAGCCGTGCCTCGCAGTGACAGATAGCCCCGCAGTGACAGCCATGCCTCGCAGTGACAGATAGCCCCGCAGTGACAGATAGCCCCGCAGTGACAGATAGCCTCGCAGTGACAGATAGCCCCGCAGTGACAGATAGCCTCGCAGTGACAGATAGCCTCGCAGTGACAGATAGCCCCGCAGTGACAGATAGCCTCGCAGTGACAGATAGCCTCGCAGTGACAGATAGCCCCGCAGTGACAGATAGCCTCGCAGTGACAGATAGCCCCGCAGTGACAGATAGCCCCACAGTGACAGATAGCCCCGCAGTGACAGATAGCCCCGCAGTGACAGATAGCCCCGCAGTGACAGATAGCCTCGCAGTGACAGATAGCCTCGCAGTTACAGATAGCCTCGCAGTGACAGATAGCCATGCCCCGCAGTGATAGATAGCCCCGCAGTGACAGATAGCCATGCCCCGCAGTGATAGATAGCCCCGCAGTGACAGATAGCCCCGCAGTGACAGATAGCCCCGCAGTGACAGATAGCCCCGCAGTGACAGCCCCGCAGTGACAGATAGCCCCGCAGTGACAGATAGCCTCGCAGTGACAGATAGCCTCGCAGTGATAGATAGCCTCGCAGTGACAGATAGCCATGCCCCGCAGTGATAGATAGCCCCGCAGTGACAGATAGCCATGCCTCGCAGTGATAGATAGCCCCGCAGTGACAGACAGCCCCGCAGTGACAGACAGCCCCGCAGTAACAGATAGCCCCGCAGTGATAGATAGCCCCGCAGTGATAGATAGCCCCGCAGTGACAGATAGCCCCGCAGTGACAGATAGCCCCGCAGTGACAGATAGCCCCGCAGTGACAGATAGCCCCGCAGTGACAGATAGCCCCGCAGTGACAGATAGCCCCGCAGTGACAGCCTCGCATTGACAGATAGCCCCGCAGTGACAGATAGCCCCGCAGTGACAGATAGCCCCGCAGTGACAGATAGCCCCGCAGTGATAGATAGCCCCGCAGTGACAGATAGCCCCGCAGTGACAGATAGCCCCGCAGTGACAGACAGCCCCGCAGTGACAGATAGCCCCGCAGTGACAGATAGCCCCGCAGTGACAGACAGCCCCGCAGTGACAGATAGCCCCGCAGTGACAGATAGCCTCGCAGTGACAGATAGCCCCGCAGTGACAGACAGCCACGCAGTGACAGATAGCCCCGCAGTGACAGATAGCCCCGCAGTGACAGATAGCCCCGCAGTGACAGATAGCCCCGCAGTGACAGATAGCCTCGCAGTGACAGACAGCCACGCAGTGACAGATAGCCCCGCAGTGACAGATAGCCCCGCAGTGACAGATAGCCCCGCAGTGACAGATAGCCACGCAGTGACAGATAGCCCCGCAGTGACAGATAGCCCCGCAGTGACAGATAGCCCCGCAGTGACAGACAGCCATGCCCCGCAGTGACAGATAGCCTCGCAGTGACAGACAGCCCCGCAGTGACAGCCCCGCAGTGATAGATAGCCCCGCAGTTACAGATAGCCCTGCAGTGACAGATAGCCATGCCCTGCAGTGACAGATAGCCCTGCAGTGACAGATAGCCATGCCCCGCAGTGACAGACAGCCTCGCAGTGACAGACAGCCCCGCAGTGACAGATAGCCTCGCAGTGACAGATATCCCCGCAGTGACAGATAGCCCCGCAGTGACAGATAGCCACGCAGTGACAGACAGCCCCGCAGTGACAGATAGCCATGCCCCGCAGTGACAGATAGCCTCGCAGTGACAGACAGCCCCGCAGTGACAGACAGCCCCGCAGTGACAGATAGCCATGCCCCGCAGTGACAGATAGCCCCGCAGTGACAGATAGCCCCGCAGTGACAGATAGCCCCGCAGTGACAGATAGCCCCGCAGTGACAGATAGCCCCGCAGTGACAGATAGCCCCGCAGTGACAGCCTCGCAGTGACAGACAGCCCCGCAGTGACAGATAGCCATGCCCCGCAGTGACAGATAGCCCCGCAGTGACAGATAGCCATGCCCCGCAGTGATAGATAGCCTCGCAGTGACAGATAGCCATGCCCCGCAGTGATAGATAGCCCCGCAGTGACAGCCCCGCAGTGACAGATAGCCCCGCAGTGACAGATAGCCTCGCAGTGACAGCCCCGCAGTGACAGATAGCCCCGCAGTGACAGATAGCCTCGCAGTGACAGATAGCTCCGCAGTGACAGATAGCCTCGCAGTGACAGACAGCCCCGCAGTGACAGATAGCCCCGCAGTGACAGATAGCCCCGCAGTGACAGATAGCCACGCAGTGACAGACAGCCCCGCAGTGACAGATAGCCCCGCAGTGACAGACAGCCCCCCGCAGTGACAGATAGCTCCGCAGTGACAGATAGCCTCGCAGTGACAGATAGCCTCGCAGTGACAGATAGCCCCGCAGTGACAGACAGCCACGCAGTGACAGATAGCCCCGCAGTGACAGATAGCCTCGCAATGACAGATAGCCACGCAGTGACAGATAGCCCCGCAGTGACAGACAGCCCCGCAGTGACAGACAGCCACGCAGTGACAGACAGCCCCGCAGTGACAGATAGCCTCGCAGTGACAGACAGCCTCGCAGTGACAGATAGCCCCGCAGTGACAGACAGCTCCGCAGTGACAGATAGCCTCGCAGTGACAACCCCACAGTGACAGATAGCCTCGCAGTGACAGATAGCCCCGCAGTGACAGACAGCCTCGCAGTGACAGACAGCCCCGCAGTGACAGATAGCCTCGCAGTGACAGATAGCCCCGCAGTGACAGATAGCCCCGCAGTGACAGATAGCCCCGCAGTGACAGATAGCCCCGCAGTGACAGCCCCGCAGTGACAGACAGCCCCGCAGTGACAGATAGCCCCGCAGTGACAGACAGCCCCGCAGTGACAGATAGCCCCGCAGTGACAGACAGCCCCGCAGTGACAGATAGCCCCGCAGTGACAGACAGCCCCGCAGTGACAGATAGCCCCGCAGTGAAAGATAGCCCCGCAGTGACAGACAGCCCCGCAGTGACAGACAGCCTCGCAGTGACAGACAGCCCCGCAGTGACAGATAGCCTCGCAGTGACAGACAGCCCCGCAGTGACAGATAGCCCCGCAGTGACAGATAGCCTCGCAGTGACAGATAGCCCCGCAGTGACAGACAGCCCCGCAGTGACAGATAGCCCCGCAGTGACAGATAGCCCCGCAGTGACAGATAGCCCCGCAGTGACAGATAGCCTCGCAGTGACAGACAGCCCCGCAGTGACAGATAGCCCCGCAGTGACAGATAGCCCCGCAGTGACAGATTGCCTCGCAGTGACAGATAACCCCGCAGTGACAGATAGCCCCGCAGTGAAAGATAGCCCCGCAGTGACAGACAGCCACGCAGTGACAGATAGCCCCGCAGTGACAGATAGCCGTGCCTCGCAGTGACAGACAGCCCCGCAGTGACAGATAGCCTCGCAGTGACAGACAGCCTCGCAGTGACAGACAGCCCCGCAGTGACAGACAGCCCCGCAGTGACAGATAGCCCCGCAGTGACAGCCCCGCAGTGACAGCCCCGCAGTGACAGATAGCCCCGCAGTGACAGATAGCCTCGCAGTGACAGATAACCCCGCAGTGACAGATAGCCCCGCAGTGAAAGATAGCCCCGCAGTGACAGATAGCCATGCCCCGCAGTGACAGCCTCGCAGTGACAGATAGCCCCGCAGTGACAGATAGCCATGCCCCGCAGTGACAGCCTCGCAGTGACAGATAGACCCGCAGTGACAGATAGCCGTGCCTCGCAGTGACAGATAGCCCCGCAGTGACAAATAGCCATGCTCTGCACCCCCAGATTAAGATGGACTCCCAGATGACCAAACAGGCGCTGAACGAGATTGAGACGCGGCACACCGAGATCATTAAGCTGGAGAGCAGCATCCGGGAGCTGCACGACATGTTCGTGGACATGGCCATGCTGGTGGAGAGCCAGGTGAGGGCGCGATGCTCTGCGGGGGGCCGACCTGGGGCGGGATACAGGCGCAATGCTCTGCGGAAAACCGACATGGGGCGGGATAAAGGTGCGATGCTCTGCGGGGAACCGACCTGGGGCGGGATACAGGCGCGATGCTCTGCGGGGAACCGACATGGGGCTGGATAAAGGTGCGATGCTCTGCGGGGAACCGACATGGGGCGGGATACAGGCGCGATGCTCTGCGGGGAAGCGACATAGGGCGGGATACAGGCGCGATGCTCTGCGGGGAACCGACATGGGGGGGTACAGGTGCGATGCTCTGCGGGGAACCGACCTGGGGCGGGATACAGGCGCGATGCTCTGCGGGGAACCGACATGGGGCGGGATAAAGGCGCGATGCTCTGCGGGGAACCGACCTGGGGCGGGATACAGGCGCGATGCTCTGCGGGAAACCAACATGGGGCAGGATAAAGGCGCGATGCTCTGCGGGTAACTGACGTGGGACAGGATAAAGACGCGATGCTCTCCGTGGAACGGACACGGAGGAGGGAGAACGGTGCGATGCTCTGCGGGGAACTGATGTGGGACAGGATAAAGGCGCGATGCTCTGCGGGGAACTGACACTCTCCCTCCTTCCCTCCACTGTTACTCTACCCCCTCCCCCCCTCTGTCACTCTCCCCCCTCACCTCCTCCGTTACTCTCCCCCCCTCCCCGTCACTCTCCCCCCCCTCCACATCACTCTCCCCCCCTCCCCGTCACTCTCCCCCCCTCCCCGTCACTCTCCCCCCCCTCCCCGTCACTCTCCCCCCTCCCGTCACTCTCCCCCCCTCCCCGTCATGTTCCCCCCGTCACTCCCCCCCTCCCCATCATGTCCCCATCATCAATGTTCTTCCCCCGCCCTGTCACTCTTCCCCCCGTCACTCCCCGCCCCCTGTCACTCTCCCGCCCTGTCACTCTCCCCCCATCACTTATCCCCCCCACTCTCACCCCCTGTCACTCTCCCCCCCCTGTCACTCTCCCCCCCCTGTCACTCTCCCCCCGTCACTCTCCCCCCCGTCACACACTCACCCCCCGTCACTCTTCCTCCCGTCACTCTTCCCCCCCTGTCACTCTTCCCCCCTGTCACTCTCCCCCCCTGTCACTCTCCCCCCCTGTCACTCTCCCCCCCGTCACTCTCCCCCCCCTGTCACACTCTCACCCCCCGTCACTCTTCCCCCCGTCACTCTCCCCTGCTGTCACTCTCCCCCCCTGTCACTCTCCCCCCCTGTCACTCTCCCCCCCTGTCACTCTCCCCCCCTGTCACTCCCCCCCCTGTCACTCTCCCCCCCCCCCTCACTCTCCCCCCCGTCACTCTTCCCCCCCGTCACTCTTCCCCCCCGTCACTCTTCCCCCCCGTCACTCTTCCCCCCCGTCACTCTTACCCCGTCACTCTTACCCCGTCACTCTTACCCCGTCACTCTTCCCCCCATCACTCTCACCCCCCGTCACTCACACCCCCCTGTCACTCTTCCCCCGTCACTCTTCCCCGTCACTCTCCCCCCGTCACTCTCCCCCCCGTCACTCTTCCCCCCGTCACTCTTCCCCCGTCACTATCCCCCCCTGTCACTCTCCCCCCCTGTCACTCCCCCCCTGCCACTCTCCCCCCTGTCACTCTTCCCCCCCCCTTCACTCTTCCCCCTTGTCACTCTTCCCCTCCCTGTCACTCTCATCTCCCCATCACTCTCCTCCCCCGTCACTCTCCTCCCCCGTCACTGTTCTCCCCTCCCTGTCACTGTTCTCCCCCCGCCATGTCACTCTCCCCCCATCACTCTCCTTTCTTCCCATCACTCTCCTTTCTTCCCATCACTCTCCTTTTTTCCCCGTCACTCTCCCTCCCCTTCCCATCACTCCCTCCCAATCACTCCCCCCCTCCCCGTCACTCTCCCCCCATCTAATCACTCTCCCCCCCTCCCCGTCACTCTCCCCCCATCCCCGTCACGTTCCCCCGTCAATGTTCTCCCCCCCCCCCCCGTCACTGTTCTCCCCCCCCCCGGCACTGTTCTCCCCCTGCCCTGTCACTCTCCCCCCCCTGTCACTCTCCCCCCCTGTCACTCTCCCCCCTGTCACTCTTCCTCCACTGTCACTCTCCTCCCCCCCTGTCACTCCTCCCCCCCTTGTCACTCTTCCCCTCCCTGTCACTCTCCACCCCCTGTCACTCTCCCCCCCTGTCACTCTCCCCCCTGTCACTCTTCCTCCACTGTCACTCTCCTCCCCCCCTGTCACTCCTCCCCCCCTTGTCACTCTTCCCCTCCCTGTCACTCTCCTCCCCCCACACGTCACTGCTCCCCCCCCCCCCCCCCGCTCTCTCGCTCTCTCAGGGGGAGATGATAGACCGTATAGAGTATAATGTGGAACACTCTGTGGATTACGTGGAGAGAGCCGTGTCTGATACCAAGAAAGCTGTAAAATACCAGAGCAAGGCACGGAGGGTGAGTACTGTATATACCCCACTATATGCATACCCCTACATATATACACACACACAGAGATACAGAGCAAGGCACGGAGGGTGAGTACTGTATGTACTCCACTATATCATACCCCTATATATATACACACACACACACACACAGATACAGAGCAAGGCATGGAGGGTAAGTACTGTATATACCCCACTATATGCATACCCCTATATATATACACACAAACAGAGATACAGAGCAAGGCACGGAGGGTGAGTACTGTATATACCCCACTATATGCATACCCCACTACATATATACCCCACAATATATATACACACACATACTGTACACATACAGAGCAAGGCACGGAGGGTGAGTACTATATCTACTGTATATATATCAAATAAAGAATATCACTTGTGGGCACATTCACATGTCTTAGACAGGTCTGTAACCCCGCCTTTCACCAATATACCCCAGCATACAGTTTTTCCACTGCAGTAAGGGATTCTGGGAAATGACATGCAAATGAGCACACTGTGTCACCTTTCGCGTGAAAACATTTTTTACATGGATCCCGTCCTCCATCTTACTTTTGGTCGTCGTCTTGGTCTTTTAATCTCTCTTGGAATCCAATCGAGTCCCATCTCTGTCCAGCGACGGTCATTTGTTCGTGCCGCCATTTTAATTAATTTATTTATTTATTTATAAAATATTTTACCAGGAAGTAATACATTGAGAGTTACCTCTCGTTTTGAAGTATGTCCTGGGCCCGTATGTCCTTCTCCCGTGTGGTAATAACGCCAACTTTGTTTGGTTTCGGACCCATTCATTCTTTTCCCGTCTCTTCGGGTGATACACACAGCATCGGATTTGGAAATCCGGGGGAGAGATGATGGGGGGGGGAGAGAGATGATGGGGGGGGGGAGAGAGATGATGGGGGGGAGAGAGATGCGGGGAGATAGATGATGGGGGGGAGAGAGAGATGAGGGGAAAGAGATTATTGGGAGAGAGAGAGAGATGAGAAGGGGAGAGAGATGATGGGGGGGGAGAGATGATGATGGGGGGAGAGAAATATGAGGGGAGGGGAGAGATTTGGTTTCTTAGACTTAGCAATCAATAAATTCTTTGTAGACACAAGTAAGCTACATTTCCTATTCAAATATTTAAAGGCTAAACCAGCGGTGCGCAATCAGTGGGGCGCGACCCCCAGGGGGGGCGCGAGACTGCCGACGGGGGGCGCGGGGTTTACAGAGGCCCCGCGCGCTTCCCGAAGGCACTTAAATTAAGTGCCGGGGGAGCTGCAGGGCCTCTGTAAACCATACTTACCCTTGGCTCCGGCGGCTTCCTCCCGGCGTCGCCATGGCAACGCGGCGTCAAAATGACGCTGCGAGGTCATGTGACGTCCGCCGGTGCGAGGGTAAGTTGGGGTTGGGGGGGCGCGGGAGTGAGGGGACAGCCGGCAGGGGGGCGCAGGGAAAAAAGTTTGCGCCCCCCTGGGCTAAACTATAAGACGGGTTCCCCTCGTGTATAAACAGAGCGAGCGCCATTTGTATTATGTTGAAAGGTGTGGCGTGAAAACTCTTTTAACATTATCTGCCGTACAGCAAAAGTCACTATACATGTATACACCGCTTGTTACCAGTAAGATATTTCCACTGGGGTTGGGGGTTACTGCCACCTGCAAAACGTTTTTAAGACTTTTCCAGGTGAACTGGTATCTTTCGATGGCCAACACTGAGCATGTGTTCCATGCTGGCTGTCAGGTTCTAGCCTGCAGTACCCATGCTCATCCACCGGGACTGCTGCTACTCTGAGCATGTGTTCCATGCTGGCTGTCAGGTTCTAGCCTGCAGTACCCATGCTCATCCACCGGGACTGCTGCTACTCTGAGCATGTGTTCCATGCTGGCTGTCAGGTTCTAGCCTGCAGTACCCATGCTCATCCACCGGGACTGCTGCTACTCTGAGCATGTGTTCCATGCTGGCTGTCAGGTTCTAGCCTGCAGTACCCATGCTCATCCACCGGGACTGCTGCTACTCTGAGCATGTGTTCCATGCTGGCTGTCAGGTTCTAGCCTGCAGTACCCATGCTCATCCACCGGGACTGCTGCTACTCTGAGCATGTGTTCCATGCTGGCTGTCAGGTTCTAGCCTGCAGTACCCATGCTCATCCACCGGGACTGCTGCTACTCTGAGCATGTGTTCCATGCTGGCTGTCAGGTTCTAGCCTGCAGTACCCATGCTAATCCACCGGGACTGCTGCTACTCTGAGCATGTGTTCCATGCTGGCTGTCAGGTTCTAGCCTGCAGTACCCATGCTCATCCACCGGGACTGCTGCTACTCTGAGCATGTGTTCCATTCTGGCTGTCAGGTTCTAGCCTGCAGTACCCATGCTCATCCACCGGGACTGCTGCTACTCTGAGCATGTGTTCCATGCTGGCTGTCAGGTTCTAGCCTGCAGTACCCATGCTCATCCACCGGGACTGCTGCTACTCTGAGCATGTGTTCCATGCTGGCTGTCAGGTTCTAGCCTGCAGTACCCATGCTCATCCACCGGGACTGCTGCTACTCTGAGCATGTGTTCCATGCTGGCTGTCAGGTTCTAGCCTGCAGTACCCATGCTCATCCACCGGGACTGATGCTACTCTGAGCATGTGTTCCATGCTGGCTGTCAGGTTCTAGCCTGCAGTACCCATGCTCATCCACCGGGACTGCTGCTACTCTGAGCATGTGTTCCATGCTGGCTGTCAGGTTCTAGCCTGCAGTACCCATGCTCATCCACCGGGACTGATACTACTCTGAGCATGTGTTCCATGCTGGCTGTCAGGTTCTAGCCTGCAGTACCCATGCTCATCCACCGGGACTGCTGCTACTCTGAGCATGTGTTCCATGCTGGCTGTCAGGTTCTAGCCTGCAGTACCCATGATCATCCACCGGGACTGCTGCTACTCTGAGCATGTGTTCCATGCTGGCTGTCAGGTTCTAGCCTGCAGTACCCATGCTCATCCACCGGGACTGATGCTACTCTGAGCATGTGTTCCATACTGGCTGTCAGGTTCTAGCCTGCAGTACCCATGCTCATCCACCGGGACTGATGCTACTCTGAGCATGTGTTCCATGCTGGCTGTCAGGTTCTAGCCTGCAGTACCCATGCTCATCCACCGGGACTGATACTACTCTGAGCATGTGTTCCATGCTGGCTGTCAGGTTCTAGCCTGCAGTACCCATGCTCATCCACCGGGACTGATACTACTCTGAGCATGTGTTCCATGCTGGCTGTCAGGTTCTAGCCTGCAGTACCCATGCTCATCCACCGGGACTGCTGCTACTCTGAGCATGTGTTCCATGCTGGCTGTCAGGTTCTAGCCTGCAGTACCCATGCTCATCCACCGGGGCTGCTGCTACTCTGAGCATGTGTTCCATGCTGGCTGTCAGGTTCTAGCCTGCAGTACCCATGCTCATCCACCGGGACTGCTGCTACTCTGAGCATCTGTTCCATGCTGGCAGTCAGGTTCTAGCCTGCAGTACCCATGCTCATCCACCGGGACTGCTGCTACTCTGAGCATGTGTTCCATGCTGGCTGTCAGATTCTAGCCTGCAGTACCCATGCTCATCCACCGGGACTGCTGCTACTCTGAGCATGTGTTCCATGCTGGCTGTCAGGTTCTAGCCTGCAGTACCTATGCTCATCCACCGGGACTGCTGCTACTCTGAGCATGTGTTCCATGCTGGCTGTCAGGTTCTAGCCTGCAGTACCCATGCTCATCCACCGGGACTGCTGCTACTCTGAGCATGTGTTCCATGCTGGCTGTCAGGTTCTAGCCTGCAGTACCCATGCTCATCCACCGGGACTGATGCTACTCTGAGCATGTGTTCCATGCTGGCTGTCAGGTTCTAGCCTGCAGTACCCATGCTCATCCACCGGGGCTGCTGCTACTCTGAGCATGTGTTCCATGCTGGCTGTCAGGTTCTAGCCTGCAGTACCCATGCTCATCCACCGGGACTGCTGCTACTCTGAGCATCTGTTCCATGCTGGCAGTCAGGTTCTAGCCTGCAGTACCCATGCTCATCCACCGGGACTGCTGCTACTCTGAGCATGTGTTCCATGCTGGCTGTCAGGTTCTAGCCTGCAGTACCCATGCTCATCCACCGGGACTGCTGCTACTCTGAGCATGTGTTCCATGCTGGCTGTCAGGTTCTAGCCTGCAGTACCCATGCTCATCCACCGGGACTGCTGCTACTCTGAGCATGTGTTCCATGCTGGCTGTCAGGTTCTAGCCTGCAGTACCCATGCTCATCCACCGGGACTGCTGCTACTCTGAGCATGTGTTCCATGCTGGCTGTCAGGTTCTAGCCTGCAGTACCCATGCTCATCCACCGGGACTGATGCTACTCTGAGCATGTGTTCCATGCTGGCTGTCAGGTTCTAGCCTGCAGTACCCATGCTCATCCACCGGGACTGCTGCTACTCTGAGCATGTGTTCCATGCTGGCTGTCAGGTTCTAGCCTGCAGTACCCATGCTCATCCACCGGGACTGATACTACTCTGAGCATGTGTTCCATGCTGGCTGTCAGGTTCTAGCCTGCAGTACCCATGCTCATCCACCGGGTCTGCTGCTACTCTGAGCATGTGTTCCATGCTGGCTGTCAGGTTCTAGCCTGCAGTACCCATGATCATCCACCGGGACTGCTGCTACTCTGAGCATGTGTTCCATGCTGGCTGTCAGGTTCTAGCCTGCAGTACCCATGCTCATCCACCGGGACTGATGCTACTCTGAGCATGTGTTCCATACTGGCTGTCAGGTTCTAGCCTGCAGTACCCATGCTCATCCACCGGGACTGCTGCTACTCTGAGCATGTGTTCCATGCTGGCTGTCAGGTTCTAGCCTGCAGTACCCATGCTCATCCACCGGGACTGATACTACTCTGAGCATGTGTTCCATGCTGGCTGTCAGGTTCTAGCCTGCAGTACCCATGCTCATCCACCGGGACTGATACTACTCTGAGCATGTGTTCCATGCTGGCTGTCAGGTTCTAGCCTGCAGTACCCATGCTCATCCACCGGGACTGCTGCTACTCTGAGCATGTGTTCCATGCTGGCTGTCAGGTTCTAGCCTGCAGTACCCATGCTCATCCACCGGGGCTGCTGCTACTCTGAGCATGTGTTCCATGCTGGCTGTCAGGTTCTAGCCTGCAGTACCCATGCTCATCCACCGGGACTGCTGCTACTCTGAGCATCTGTTCCATGCTGGCAGTCAGGTTCTAGCCTGCAGTACCCATGCTCATCCACCGGGACTGCTGCTACTCTGAGCATGTGTTCCATGCTGGCTGTCAGGTTCTAGCCTGCAGTACCCATGCTCATCCACCGGGACTGCTGCTACTCTGAGCATGTGTTCCATGCTGGCTGTCAGGTTCTAGCCTGCAGTACCTATGCTCATCCACCGGGACTGCTGCTACTCTGAGCATGTGTTCCATGCTGGCTGTCAGGTTCTAGCCTGCAGTACCCATGCTCATCCACCGGGACTGCTGCTACTCTGAGCATGTGTTCCATGCTGGCTGTCAGGTTCTAGCCTGCAGTACCCATGCTCATCCACCGGGACTGCTGCTACTCTGAGCATGTGTTCCATGCTGGCTGTCAGGTTCTAGCCTGCAGTACCCATGCTCATCCACCGGGACTGCTGCTACTCTGAGCATGTGTTCCATGCTGGCTGTCAGGTTCTAGCCTGCAGTACCCATGCTCATCCACCGGGACTGCTGCTACTCTGAGCATGTGTTCCATGCTGGCTGTCAGGTTCTAGCCTGCAGTACCCATCCTCATCCACCGGGACTGCTGCTACTCTGAGCATGTGTTCCATGCTGGCTGTCAGGTTCTAGCCTGCAGTACCCATGCTCATCCACCGGGACTGATGCTACTCTGAGCATGTGTTCCATGCTGGCTGTCAGGTTCTAGCCTGCAGTACCCATGCTCATCCACCGGGACTGCTGCTACTCTGAGCATGTGTTCCATGCTGGCTGTCAGGTTCTAGCCTGCAGTACCCATGCTCATCCACCGGGACTGATACTACTCTGAGCATGTGTTCCATGCTGGCTGTCAGGTTCTAGCCTGCAGTACCCATGCTCATCCACCGGGACTGATACTACTCTGAGCATGTGTTCCATGCTGGCTGTCAGGTTCTAGCCTGCAGTACCCATGCTCATCCACCGGGACTGCTGCTACTCTGAGCATGTGTTCCATGCTGGCTGTCAGGTTCTAGCCTGCAGTACCCATGCTCATCCACCGGGACTGCTGCTACTCTGAGCATGTGTTCCATGCTGGCTGTCAGGTTCTAGCCTGCAGTACCCATGCTCATCCACCGGGACTGCTGCTACTCTGAGCATGTGTTCCATGCTGGCTATGGAACACAAGAAGAGATGGGGGAGCACAGTGTGAGGGAAGATAGGGTTGAAGTATACTTTCTTTCGTTGATGGTCAATGGGGTGTTCACACCTTCATTGAACCCTCAGAGAGAGATGGGCAACTCCTTGGATGGGGAGCTAACGTATATGGGTAAATGTGGCCAGGTACACAAAATAAAATCAATAAATAAATAACTTACACGGCCTTGTGTAAGTTGTATCCCATCAAGGTTTCTTTTACATTCGTATCTTTCTTCTAGGTGATGGTTCTTCTTTCTTTCTAATCCTTATTTCTTCTTTCTTCTTTTCTTCTCGCTGCGTCCTGGATGTTTGTCGTTGGATGGATGGATTCTTCACAGTAGTTCGCCTCTTATATAGATGTAAACATAAATGAAAAGGCAATTAGACACATGTATACACAGATTCGCTGCGGTACAGGGGAAGGAAATGAAGCAATATCTGATTGCATATATACGATAATGTTCCACTCACACGGCCTAATGTGAGTGATCTCCTATATCCGTATCTTTTAAGCACCTGTGTAGATGACAGGTCTTCAGGTAAATAGACAAACACAGACCGGAGGTCCAATGTTCAACAATGGTAGGGGGTAAATAAAATAATATTTCAAAATACTCACACGGGCCAGTGTGAGTACACACTCGTAGAGGTATCTTTGGTACTCCAAATCCTGTGTTTAAGAACCCCTAAGGGCTAAATCCAATCGTGGAAGGACTATGGGACACTTGGCACTATGGGTGGTGATGTCTTTATTGAAAAAACTGGCATAAAGTAATGACAGGTACTTAAACAAATATATAAAACAGATCGAAAACAGATAAAAAATGGTGAAGGGCTTAAAGATTAAAGACCAAGAAGCAGCTGTTGCTTCTAGGGGAAGAAAACTGACAGCATAGGGAATCAATTGGTGGTTAGTGGACAAAAGTCTCTTGTCTCCGCGTCCGGATGGAGAGTTTCCACAGCACCTCTGGTTCCTCTCTGATTGCCGCACACTGTAATTGGTGAAGAGCTACGCGTTTCGCCCTGAACAGGGCTTCCTCAGGCTCGTAGAAAGTGGAATGGCTGAGTTTTAGTCTCTTTAAATAGACCCATGCCAGTCCCCTGGAAATTTCAATTAGAAGTGACCTTCCTGCGCGACGGAGAGCCGCCATCTTGTAGGGTGCGCGCGCATCCTGCAATTGGCGCCGGTGTGACGTCTGTGGGTGGCGCCCTCATAGTGGAAAGCGTGTTGTCATTGCAATTTTAAGCGCCTGCACTTTGCAGGATCGCCCTTAGTGCTGGAGTTAGCGCCTCCCATAGTCCTTCTTGTGTTGAACGTGATGACGTGTGTTGTGCGCTCTCATATCGAGTTAAATTCACTCATGAGGTTCTAAAATACATAGACGGATGGTTGCATACATCCGTCATGGAAGTTAAGAGAGTATATTCTATATACATATAATTTATATACATATAATTTATAATTAAAAATACTGTAACATAATCCTACAGATAATCTTTCTAAAAAATCTTTTAAAAGATGCTTTATGAATTCCATTATATAATCTCATATTAAAGGTTCTATAACTAATATAGCTGTCAAGTAATTGTTACAATTATAATTCATTTCATTAAAAATAAGGTTAGGAATATTATAAATAAAATCCCTTATGGATGGAGGATGCTTTGTTAGCATAGAAATGTTTGTTACGTAATCATTTAGTAAAAATTCTGTAATTAAGATAGCTGTTATTAAATTGTCATAATTATAGTTCATGTTATTGATGACAATAGTGATAAAATATATTATAAATAAAAAATACAAAATACAATGTAATCACTGATTTTAAGAAAGGGCTAAATTGTCACCCACCCAATGTGAGTTTTGGAAGGGAGAGTTCCACAATACAAATTGGTCAATTTGAACTAAATGTTGGTATATAAAGTACTTATCGGGATGGGTACATACATGTGGAGGCAAACAAAAGTGTTGTACGGTTACATAAAAGCCCCCAGGTCTATATCGATATTGAGACCCCTTGGTGTTAACGTCTTTAATTTGTAAATCCAAAACGTTTCCCGTTGGCACAGTTTACGCAGCCTGTCCCCCCCTCTCCAGTGGGCATCCACTCTCTCAATCCCTTTATAAGTCAGAACTCCTGGGTTACCTCCATGGGCCAGACTGAAATGTTTGGAGACCCTGTGTGTCATTAACTGCTTACGTATATTGCCCATGTGTTCCAGCACGCGGACCCTCAGAGGTCTTGTGGTGCGGCCCACGTACTGGAGTCCACACGGGCATGACAGGAGGTACACAATGTAATCCGTGCGGCAGTTTAAATTTTGTTTAATTTTAAAGACCTCTTTCGTGATATTGGAGGCAAATTCCGTTTTCTCCCCTTTAGTGACCTGTCTGCATGCCTTACAGCCAAAACAGCCAAAAAAGCCCTTTGGCGAAGGCAGTCAACCCTGGGTCTGTGTTCCATCTCCTTTCTTGAAGACGCTAGGGGCCAATTTTGATTTTATGCATGGGGCCTTTCTGAAAATTACTCTCGGGACATCTGGGATGTGGTCTCTCAGAACAGGGTCTGTCTGTCCACATGCCAATGTCGTTTGACGATTTGTTGTATTCTAGTGGCGTCCGAATTGTAGGTGGTGATGAACGGTGTGTTAAAATCGAATTTTTCAACCTTAACCTTTGATCCCAATAAATCACTGCGTGGTAATCTGTCCGTTTTTTCTACTGCTGATTTTATAAGATCTGGCTGGTAGCCCCTTTCTGAGAATCTCCCTTGTAGTGTCTGGGCTTGATCCTTAAATATGCTGTCGTCTGTGCAGTTTCTTTTTATTCGCCTAAATTGGCCATAAGGTATATTTTGAAGCCATTTTGGGTGGTGGCAGCTAGTTGTCAATAAAAAATTATTGGCATCAGTGGGTTTAAAAAAAGTTTTTGTCTTAATGACTGAATGTTCTATATAAATTGTTAAGTCCAAAAAATTAATGTTCGTTTGTTCAGAGGTAAACTCCAAATTCACATCGTTATCATTAATATATTTGATAAAATGTGTTAGTTCTGTCTCTCCCCCCTTCCATATGAATAGTATATCGTCTATATACCTGTGCCAAGAGACCAGGTTTGCACTGAAAGGTTGCGTGGACCAAATGGCCAATGGCCAATTTAGGCGAATAAAAAGAAACTGCACAGACTACAGCATATTTAAGGATCAAGCCCAGACACTACAAGGGAGATTCTCAGAAAGGGGCTACCAGCCAGATCTTATAAAATCAGCAGTAGAAAAAACGGACAGATTACCACGTAGTGATTTATTGGGATCAAAGGTTAAGGTTGAAAAATTCGATTTTAACACACCGTTCATCACCACCTACAATTCGGACGCCACTAGAATACAACAAATCGTCAAACGACATTGGCATGTGGTACAGACAGACCCTGTTCTGAGAGACCACATCCCAGATGTCCCGAGAGTAATTTTCAGAAAGGCCCCATGCATAAAATCAAAATTGGCCCCTAGCGTCTTCAAGAAAGGAGATGGAACACAGACCCAGGGTTGGCTGCCTTCGCCAAAGGGCTTTTTGGCTGTTTTGGCTGTAAGGCATGCAGACAGGTCACTAAAGGGGAGAAAACGGAATTTGCCTCCAATATCACGAAAGAGGTCTTTAAAATTAAACAAAATTTAAACTGCCGCACGGATTACATTGTGTACCTCCTGTCATGCCCGTGTGGACTCCAGTACGTGGGCCGCACCACAAGACCTCTGAGGGTCCGCGTGCTGGAACACATGGGCAATATACGTAAGCAGTTAATGACACACAGGGTTTCCAAACATTTCAGTCTGGCCCATGGAGGTAACCCAGGAGTTCTGACTTATAAAGGGATTGAGAGAGTGGATGCCCACTGGAGAGGGGGGGACAGGCTGCGTAAACTGTGCCAACGGGAAACGTTTTGGATTTACAAATTAAAGACGTTAACACCAAGGGGTCTCAATATCGATATAGACCTGGGGGCTTTTATGTAACCGCATAACACCTTATGTTTGCCTCCACATGTATGTACCCATCCCGATAAGTACTTTATGTACCAACATTTAGTTCAAATTGACCAATTTGTATTGTGGAACTCTCCGTTCCAAAACTCACATTGGGTGGGTGACAATTTAGCCCTTTCTTAAAATCAGTGATTACATTGTATTTTGTATTTTTTATTTATAATATATTTTATCACTATTGTCATCAATAACATGAACTATAATTATGACAATTTAATAACAGCTATCTTAATTACAGAATTTTTACTAAATGATTACGTAACAAACATTTCTATGCTAACAAAGCATCCTCCATCCATAAGGGATTTTATTTATAATATTCCTAACCTTATTTTTAATGAAATGAATTATAATTGTAACAATTACTTGACAGCTATATTAGTTATAGAACCTTTAATATGAGATTATATAATGGAATTCATAAAGCATCTTTTAAAAGATTTTTTAGAAAGATTATCTGTAGGATTATGTTACAGTATTTTTAATTATAAATTATATGTATATAAATTATATGTATATAGAATATACTCTCTTAACTTCCATGACGGATGTATGCAACCATCCGTCTATGTATTTTAGAACCTCATGAGTGAATTTAACTCGATATGAGAGCGCACAACACACGTCATCACGTTCAACACAAGAAGGACTATGGGAGGCGCTAACTCCAGCACTAAGGGCGATCCTGCAAAGTGCAGGCGCTTAAAATTGCAATGACAACACGCTTTCCACTATGAGGGCGCCACCCACAGACGTCACACCGGGCGCCAATTGCAGGATGCGTGCGCACCCTACAAGATGGCGACTCTCCGTCGCGCAGGAAGGTCACTTCTAATTGAAATTTCCAGGGGACTGGCATGGGTCTATTTAAAGAGACTAAAACTCAGCCATTCCACTTTCTACGAGCCTGAGGAAGCCCTGTTCAGGGCGAAACGCGTAGCTCTTCACCGATTACAGTGTGCGGCAATCAGAGAGTAACCAGAGGTGCTGTGGAAACTCTCCATCCGGACGCGGAGACAAGAGACTTTTGTCCACTAACCACCAATTGATTCCCTATGCTGTCAGTTTTCTTCCCCTAGAAGCAACAGCTGCTTCTTGGTTTTTAATATTTAAGCCCTTCACCATTTTTTATCTGTTTTCTATCTGTTTTATATATTTGTTTAAGTACCTGTCATTACTTTATGCCAGTTTTTTCAATAAAGACATCACCACCCATAGTGCCAAGTGTCCCATAGTCCTTCCACGATTGGATTTAGCCTTTAGGGGTTCTTAAACACAGGATTTGGAGTACCAAAGATACCTCTACGAGTGTGTACTCACACTGGCCCGTGTGAGTATTTTGAAATATTATTTTATTTACCCCCTACCATTGTTGAACATTGGACCTCCGGTCTGTGTTTGTCTATTTACCTGAAGACCTGTCATCTACACAGGTGCTTAAAAGATATGGATATAGGAGATCACTCACATTAGGCCGTGTGAGTGGAACATTATCGTATATATGCAATCAGATATTGCTCCATTTCCTTCCCCTGTACCGCAGCGAATCTGTGTATACATGTGTCTAATTGCCTTTTCATTTATGTTTACATCTATATGAGAGGCGAACTACTGTGAAGAATCCATCCATCCAACGACAAACATCCAGGACGCAGCGAGAAGAAAAGAAGAAAGAAGAAATAAGGATTAGAAAGATAGAAGAACCATCACCTAGAAGAAAGATACGAATGTAAAAGAAACCTTGATGGGATACAACTTACACAAGGCCGTGTAAGTTATTTATTTATTGATTTTATTTTGTGTACCTGGACACATTTACCCATATACGTTAGCTCCCCATCCAAGGAGTTGCCCATCTCTCTCTGAGGGTTCAATGAAGGTGTGAACACCCCATTGACCATCAGCGAAAGAAAGTATACTTCAACCCTATCTTCCCTCACACTGTGCTTCCCCATCTCTTCTTGTGTTCCATATCTATCAAGGGTCCTGGATGGATCCTAGTGGGGTCTTTTGAGTCACACGAGGACAACTCAAGTGAATTTTAATAAGGTTGTATTACACCTTTCTCTTTTTAATAGGATATTCAGATCTAATATAAATCACGGTCAGAGTTAGCGCCCGTGCAACACACCACAACTCGTTCCATGCTGGCTGTCAGGTTCTAGCCTGCAGTACCCATGCTCATCCACCGGGACTGCTGCTACTCTGAGCATGTGTTCCATGCTGGCTGTCAGGTTCTAGCCTGCAGTACCCATGCTCATCCACCGGGACTGCTGCTACTCTGAGCATGTGTTCCATGCTGGCTGTCAGGTTCTAGCCTGCAGTACCCATGCTCATCCACCGGGACTGCTGCTACTCTGAGCATGTGTTCCATGCTGGCTGTCAGGTTCTAGCATGCAGTACCCATGCTCATCCACCGGGACTGCTGCTACTCTGAGCATGTGTTCCATGCTGGCTGTCAGGTTCTAGCCTGCAGTACCCATGCTCATCCACCGGGACTGATACTACTCTGAGCATGTGTTCCATGCTGGCTGTCAGGTTCTAGCCTGCAGTACCCATGCTCATCCACCGGGACTGATACTACTCTGAGCATGTGTTCCATGCTGGCTGTCAGGTTCTAGCCTGCAGTACCCATGCTCATCCACCGGGACTGCTGCTACTCTGAGCATGTGTTCCATGCTGGCTGTCAGGTTCTAGCCTGCAGTACCCATGCTCATCCACCGGGACTGCTGCTAGTCTGAGCATGTGTTCCATGCTGGCTGTCAGGTTCTAGCCTGCAGTACCCATGCTCATCCACCAGGACTGATACTACTCTGAGCATGTGTTCCATGCTGGCTGTCAGGTTCTAGCCTGCAGTACCCATGCTCATCCACCAGGACTGATACTACTCTGAGCATGTGTTCCATGCTGGCTGTCAGGTTCTAGCCTGCAGTACCCATGCTCATCCACCGGGACTGATACTACTCTGAGCATGTGTTCCATGCTGGCTGTCAGGTTCTAGCCTGCAGTACCCATGCTCATCCACCAGGACTGATACTACTCTGAGCATGTGTTCCATGCTGGCTGTCAGGTTCTAGCCTGCAGTACCCATGCTCATCCACCAGGACTGATACTACTCTGAGCATGTGTTCCATGCTGGCTGTCAGGTTCTAGCCTGCAGTACCCATGCACATCCACCAGGACTGATACTACTCTGAGCATGTGTTCCATGCTGGCTGTCAGGTTCTAGCCTGCAGTACCCATGCTCATCCACCAGGACTGATACTACTCTGAGCATGTGTTCCATGCTGCCACAGACAGGCAGGGTTTCGTTGATCAAGTAAGTGTTGGATGGGATGTGTCAACAGGCAGCTAATTAGGACATGCGGGTCCACATCCTGATGTGATCTCTTTGTAACCTTGGCCAAGTCACTTTATCTAATCCACACAAAATCACAACCTCTACAGTCTCGTGCCTGAAAAGATTATATATATTGTATGTCTTTATTTATATAGCGCCATTAATGTACATTAGCGCTTCACAGCAGTAATACGCAACATATATATTTATATATATATACTGTCAGTGCGTGCTATACAAGAGAACTATTTTAAAGATCTTACTTGCTGTTATTGCTATTAATTTTGGTAATTGCTATTATTTTTCATTATAATATTAATAGTGGTAGTAGTAATATCAGTGGGGATTATAGGTTCTATGTACTGTTTTGTGGTGTATTGATATTTCTATAGGGGACCTAATTATTTGTACAATGTACATCAAGAGTTGAACGTTGGTGTAAAATGGCTAAATGAGTATAGGATACTTTACACATGTGCAGTAATCGTGAGTTCATGTTCTGCAGAAATTGCTTTTGTGGCTTGTAAGGACGCAAAACCGCGTCAACTGAGGCTATCTCGCCACCCTTGAGGTGGCGCGGGAAAACCATGCAAGTTTTTAAAGCGGTTTGCGTAATGGAGCCACGGGAATTGCAGTTGTGATTAAAAAACACGTGAGTTAGAGGCTTTTTTGGACAAACCGGTGGGATTGGCGGAGCCAGAGTGAGACCGCATCTAAAAGAGTGTTTTCCGCAATAGCAAAGCGCGCCAACCTGGTCGGAAGGCCCATTTACACACGAATTGACACAACTCGCAGTTACGAGTAGACACTTGTGTCGGCGAATTCTCTGATTTGTTGCTTCTGAACTTGTGGCCAAGGGAACAAAGTCACCGGCAAGTCGTAGGGGACTCAAATATTCACCATTCATTTTCATTCCTTTTTCTTCCCAATTCAATGTCTTCATCAATTCTTTGAGTGTTGCTATTTCAAGCTTTGGTGACCCGGTGTCTCCCTGCCGCACTCCCTTACTGATCCTGGTGACCCGGTGTCTCCCTGCCGCACTCCCTTACTGATCCTGGTGACACGGTGTCTCCCTGCCGCACTCCCTTACTGATCCTGGTGACACGGTGTCTCCCTGCCGCACTCCCTTACTGATCCTGGGGACACGGTGTCTCCCTGCCGCACTCCCTTACTGATCCTGGGGACACGGTGCCTCCCTGCCGCACTCCCTTACTGATCCTGGTGACACGGTGTCTCCCTGCCGCACTCCCTTACTGATCCTGGTGACACGGTGTCTCCCTGCCGCACTCCCTTACTGATCCTGGTGACACGGTGTCTCCCTGCCGCACTCCCTTACTGATCCTGGTGACACGGTGTCTCCCTGCCGCACTCCCTCGCTGATCCTGGGGACACGGTGCCTCCCTGCCGCACTCCCTTACTGATCCTGGGGACACGGTGTCTTCCTGCCGCACTCCCTTACTGATCCTGGGGACACGGTGTCTTCCTGCCGCACTCCCTTACTGATCCTGGTGACCCGGTGTCTCCCTGCCGCACTCCCTTACTGATCCTGGTGACACGGTGTCTCCCTGCCGCACTCCCTTACTGATCCTGGTGACACGGTGTCTCACTGCCGCACTCCCTTACTGATCCTGGTGACCCGGTGTCTCCCTGCCGCACTCCCTTACTGATCCTGGTGACACAGTGTCTCCCTGCCGCACTCCCTTACTGATCCTGGTGACACAGTGTCTCCCTGCCGCACTCCCTTACTGATCCTGGTGACACGGGGTCTCCCTGCCACACTCCCTTACTGATCCTGGTGACACGGTGTCTCCCTGCCGCACTCCCTTGCTGATCCTGGGGACACGGTGTCTCCCTGCCGCACTCCCTTACTGATCCTGGTGACACATTGCCTCCCTGCTGCACTCCCTTACTGATCCTGGGGACACGGTGCCTCCCTGCCGCACTCCCTTACTGATCCTGGTGACACGGTGTCTCCCTGCCGCACTCCCACGCTGATCCTGGTGATATGGTGTCTCCCTGCCACACTCCCTTACTGATCCTGGTGATATGGTGCCTCCCTGCCACACTCCCTTACTGATCCTGGGGACACGGTGTCTCCCTGCCGCACTCCCTTACTGATCCTGGTGACACGGTGTCTCCCTGCCGCACTCCCTTACTGATCCTGGTGACACGGTGTCTCCCTGCCGCACTCCCTTACTGATCCTGGTGACCCGGTGTCTCCCTGCCGCACTCCCTTGCTGATCCTGATGACACAGTGTCTCCCTGCCGCACTCCCTTACTGATCCTGGGGACACGGTGTCTCCCTGCCGCACTCCCTTACTGATCCTGGGGACACGGTGCCTCCCTGCCGCACTCCCTTACTGATCCTGGCGACACGGTGTCTCCCTGCCGCACTCCCTTACTGATCCTGGTGACACGGTGTCTCCCTGCCGCACTCCCTTACTGATCCTGGTGACACGGTGTCTCCCTGCCGCACTCCCTTACTGATCCTGGGGACACGGTGTCTCCCTGCCGCACTCCCTTACTGATCCTGGTGACACGGTGTCTCCCTGCCGCACTCCCTTACTGATCCTGGGGACACGGTGTCTCCCTGCCGCACTCCCACGCTGATCCTGGTGACATGGTGTCTCCCTGCCGCACTCCCTTACTGATCCTGGTGACACGGTGTCTCCCTGCCACACTCCCTTACTGATCCTGGTGACACGGTTTCTCCCTGCCGCACTCCCTTACTGATCCTGGGGACACGGTGCCTCCCTGCCGCACTCCCTTACTGATCCTGGTGACCCGGTGTCTCCCTGCTGCACTCCCTTACTGATCCTGGTGACACGGTGTCTCCCTGCTGCACTCCCTTACTGATCCTGGTGACCCGGTGTCTCCCTGCCGCACTCCCTTACTGATTCTGGTGACCCGGTGTCTCCCTGTCGCACTCCCTTACTGATCCTGGTGACGTGGTGTCTCCCTGTCGCACTCCCTTACTGATCCTGGTGACCCGGTGTCTCCCTGTCGCACTCCCTTACTGATCCTGGTGACGTGGTGTCTCCCTGTCGCACTCCCTTTCTGATCCTGGTGACACGGTGTCTCCCTGCCGCACTCCCTTACTGATCCTGGTGACACGGTGTCTCCCTGCCGCACTCCCTTACTGATCCTGGTGACACGGTGTCTCCCTGCCGCACTCCCTTACTGATCCTGGTGACACGGTGTCTCCCTGCCACACTCCCTTACTGATCCTGGGGACACGGTGTCTCCCTGTCGCACTCCCTTACTGATCCTGGTGACACGGTGTCTCCCTGCCGCACTCCCTTACTGATCCTGGTGACACAGTGTCTCCCTGCCACACTCCCGCACTGATCCTGGTGACCCGGTGTCTCCCTGCCGCACTCCCTTACTGATCCTGGTGACACGGTGTCTCCCTGCCGCACTCCCTTACTGATCCTGGGGACACGGTGCCTCCCTGCCACACTCCCTTACTGATCCTGGTGACATGGTGTCTCCCTGCCACACTCCCTTACTGATCCTGGTGACCCGGTGTCTCCATGCCGCACTCCCTTACTGATCCTGGTGACACGGTGTCTCCATGCCGCACTCCCGCACTGATCCTGGTGACACGGTGTCTCCCTGCCGCAGTCCCTTACTGATCCTGGTGACCCGGTGTCTCCATGCCGCACTCCCTTACTGATCCTGGTGACACGGTGTCTCCATGCCGCACTCCCGCGCTGATCCTGGTGACACGGTGTCTCCCTGCCGCACTCCCTTACTGATCCTGGGGACACGGTGCCTCCCTGCCACACTCCCTTACTGATCCTGGGGACACGGTGCCTCCCTGCCGCACTCCCTTACTGATCCTGGTGACACAGTGTCTCCCTGCCGCACTCCCTTACTGATCCTGGTGACGTGGTGTCTCCCTGCCGCACTCCCTTACTGATCCTGGTGACACGGTGTCTCCCTGCCACACTCCCTTACTGATCCTGGTGACCCGGTGTCTCCCTGCCGCACTCCCTTACTGATCCTGGTGACACGGTGTCTCCCTGCCGCACTCCCTTACTGATCCTGGGGACACGGTGCCTCCCTGCCACACTCCCTTACTGATCCTGGTGACCCGGTGTCTCCCTGCCGCACTCCCTTACTGATCCTGGTGACCCAGTGTCTCCCTGCCGCACTCCCTTACTGATCCTGGTGACACAGTGTCTCCCTGCCGCACTCCCTTACTGATCCTGGGGACACGGTGTCTCCCTGCCGCACTCCCTTACTGATCCTGGTGACACAGTGTCTCCCTGCCGCACTCCTTACTGATCCTGGTGACACGGTGTCTCCCTGCTGCACTCCCTTACTGATCCTGGGGACACGGTGCCTCCCTGCCGCACTCCCTTACTGATCCTGGGGACACGGTGTCTCCCTGTCGCACTCCCTTACTGATCCTGGTGACCCGGTGTCTCCCTGCCGCACTCCCTTACTGATCCTGGTGACACAGTGTCTCCCTGCCGCACTCCCTTACTGATCCTGGGGTCACGGTGTCTCCCTGCCGCACTCCCTTACTGATCCTGGGGACACGGTGCCTCCCTGCCACACTCCCTTACTGATCCTGGTGACACAGTGTCTCCCTGCCGCACTCCCTTACTGATCCTGGTGACACGGTGTCTCCCTGCCGCACTCCCTTACTGATCCTGGGGTCACGGTGTCTCCCTGCCGCACTCCCTTACTGATCCTGGGGTCACGGTGTCTCCCTGCCGCACTCCCTTACTGATCCTGGTGACACAGTGTCTCCCTGCCGCACTCCCTTACTGATCCTGGTGACACGGTGTCTCCCTGCCGCACTCCCTTACTGATCCTGGGGACACGGTGTCTCCCTGCCGCACTCCCTTACTGATCCTGGTGACACGGTGTCTCCCTGCCGCACTCCCTTGCTGATCCTGGTGACACGGTGTCTCCCTGCCGCACTCCCTTACTGATCCTGGGGACACGGTGTCTCCCTGTCGCACTCCCTTACTGATCCTGGTGACACGGTGTCTCCCTGCCGCACTCCCTTACTGATCCTGGTGACACGGTGTCTCCCTGCCGCACTCCCTTACTGATCCTGGGGACACGGTGCCTCCCTGCCACACTCCCTTACTGATCCTGGTGACACGGTGTCTCCCTGCCGCACTCCCTTACTGATCCTGGGGACACGGTGTCTCCCTGCCACACTCCCTTACTGATCCTGGTGACCCGGTGTCTCCCTGCCGCACTCCCTTACTGATCCTGGGGACACGGTGCCTCCCTGCCACACTCCCTTACTGATCCTGGGGACACGGTGTCTCCCTGTCGCACTCCCTTACTGATCCTGGTGACCCGGTGTCTCCCTGCCGCACTCCCTTACTGATCCTGGGGACACGGTGTCTCCCTGCCACACTCCCTTACTGATCCTGGTGACACGGTGTCTCCCTGCCACACTCCCTTACTGATCCAGGTGACACGGTGTCTCCCTGCCACACTCCCTTACTGATCCTGGGGACACGGTGCCTCCCTGCCACACTCCCTTACTGATCCTGGTGACCCGGTGTCTCCCTGCCGCACTCCCTTACTGATCCTGGGGACACGGTGTCTCCCTGCCGCACTCCCTTACTGATCCTGGGGACACGGTGCCTCCCTGCCACACTCCCTTACTGATCCTGGTGACCCGGTGTCTCCCTGCCGCACTCCCTTACTGATCCTGGTGACACGGTGCCTGCCTGCCGCACTCCCTTACTGATCCTGGTGATACGGTGCCTGCCGCACTCCCTTACTGATCCTGGGGACCCGGTGTCTCCCTGCCGCACTCCCTTACTGATCCTGGGGACACGGTGTCTCCCTGCCGCACTCCCTTACTGATCCTGGTGACCCGGTGTCTCCCTGCCACACTCCCTTACTGATCCTGGTGACACGGTGTCTCCCTGCCGCACTCCCTTACTGATCCTGGGGACACGGTGTCTCCCTGTCGCACTCCCTTACTGATCCTGGTGACCCGGTGTCTCCCTGCCGCACTCCCTTACTGATCCTGGGGACACGGTGCCTCCCTGCCACACTCCCGCGCTGATCCTGGTGACACGGTGTCTCCCTGCCGCACTCCCTTACTGATCCTGGTGACCCGGTGCCTCCCTGCCGCACTCCCTTACTGATCCTGGTGACGTGGTGTCTCCCTGCCGCACTCCCTTACTGATCCTGGTGACACGGTGTCTCCCTGCCGCACTCCTTACTGATTCTGGGGACATGGTGTCTCCCTGCCGCACTCCCTTACTGATCCTGGTGACACGGTGTCTCCCTGCCGCACTCCCTTACTGATCCTGGTGACACGGTGTCTCCCTGCCGCACTCCCTTACTGATCCTGGTGACACGGTGTCTCCCTGCCGCACTCCCTTACTGATCCTGGTGACACGGTGTCTCCCTGCTGCACTCCCTTACTGATCCTGGGGACACGGTGTCTCCCTGCCGCACTCCCTTACTGATCCTGGGGACACGGTGTCTCCCTGCCGCACTCCCTTACTGATCCTGGTGACACGGTGTCTCCCTGCCGCACTCCCTTACTGATCCTGGTGACCCGGTGTCTCCCTGCCGCACTCCCTTACTGATCCTGGTGACACGGTGTCTCCCTGCCGCACTCCCTTGCTGATCCTGGTGACACGGTGTCTCCCTGCCGCACTCCCTTACTGATCCTGGGGACACGGTGTCTCCCTGCCGCACTCCCTTACTGATCCTGGTGACACAGTGTCTCCCTGCCGCACTCCCTTACTGATCCTGGTGACACGGTGTCTCCCTGCCGCACTCCCTTACTGATCCTGGGGACACAGTGTCTCCCTGCCGCACTCCCTTACTGATCCTGGGGACACAGTGTCTCCCTGCCGCACTCCCTTACTGATCCTGGTGACACGGTGCCTCCCTGCCGCACTCCCTTACTGATCCTGGGGACACGGTGTCTCCCTGCCGCACTCCCTTACTGATCCTGGGGACACGGTGTCTCCCTGCCGCACTCCCTTACTGATCCTGGTGACACAGTGTCTCCCTGCCGCACTCCCTTACTGATCCTGGTGACACGGTGTCTCCCTGCCGCACTCCCTTACTGATCCTGGTGACCCGGTGTCTCCCTGCCGCACTCCCTTACTGATCCTGGTGACACGGTGTCTCCCTGCCGCACTCCCTTACTGATCCTGGTGACGTGGTGTCTCCCTGCCGCACTCCCTTACTGATCCTGGTGACACGGTGTCTCCCTGCCGCACTCCCTTGCTGATCCTGGTGACACGGTGTCTCCCTGCCGCACTCCCTTACTGATCCTGGGGACACGGTGCCTCCCTGCTGCACTCCCTTACTGATCCTGGTGACACGGGGTCTCCCTGCCGCACTCCCTCGCTGATCCTGGTGACACGGTGTCTCCCTGCCGCACTCCCTTACTGATCCTGGTGACACGGTGTCTCCCTGCCGCACTCCCTTGCTGATCCTGGGGACACGGTGTCTCCCTGCTGCACTCCCTTACTGATCCTGGTGACCCGATGTCTCCCTGCTGCACTCCCTTACTGATCCTGGGGACACAGTGTCTTCCTGCCGCACTCCCTTACTGATCCTGGTGACACGGTGTCTCCCTGCCGCACCCCCTTACTGATCCTGGGGACACGGTGTCTCCCTGCCGCACTCCCTCGCTGATCCTGGTGATATGGTGTCTCCCTGCCGCACTCCCTCGCTGATCCTGGTGATATGGTGTCTCCCTGCCGCACTCCCTTACTGATCCTGGTGATATGGTGTCTCCCTGCCGCTCTCCCTTACTGATCCTGGTGATATGGTGTCTCCCTGCCGCACTCCCTTGCTGATCCTGGTGATATGGTGTCTCCCTGCCGCACTCCCTCGCTGATCCTGGTGATATGGTGTCTCCCTGCCGCACTCCCTCGCTGATCCTGGTGATATGGTGTCTCCCTGCCGCACTCCCTTACTGATCCTGGTGATATGGTGTCTCCCTGCCGCACTCCTTCGCTGATCCTGGTGATATGGTGTCTCCCTGCCGCACTCCCTCGCTGATCCTGGGGACACGGTGTCTCCCTGCCACACTCCTGCGCTGATCCTTATCTTGCTTGTATCTTCATGCAGTCTAATGGTTGATGTGGCAGTCTCCTATATGCTCTTTATAATATCTATGTACGCTTCTTCAACACTTTGCCTAAATGCATCTAGGAACGCTGGGGTGTAGATCAAAATGAAATGCTTTCTCGTAATCTACGAATCCTAAACTGAGTGGGAGACCATATTCAATGCTTCAGGAAATCACTTCTTGTACGACATGGATGTGGTCCATTGTGTTATGTCCACTGTGACATCCCGCTTCTTCTCCAGGCTGGGCAAAGTCCAGCGTCTGCTGCAGCCAATTAGTATCTCCGTAAACCTCCTGTAAGTGATTGTGCGCAGACGGATTGGTCGGGAGTTCTTGAGATCTTTGCCTCCTTTCTTGTGGATAAGGATAACTGGCATTTCTCCGGTGTTCTGGGATTGTCCTGTTCTTCACGCCGCGTGTAAAGAGTTTTGCAGAGATCGTCTCTACTTTTTCCCCAGCTTCTTTCAGGATTTCAGCTGTAATTCCACCTTCCCCGGGAGCCTTCTCGTTCTTCATGGATTTGATTGCTGTTGCCACTTCTGGAAGGACGCATGGTACAATCATTGGTGGGTTCTTCTCGCTCATCCTCTGCTGGATTATTGCGTGTTACCCGTGCTCTCATACAATCTAATGTAGAAATCCTCAACTCTCTTTATGATAAGCGCACAGTCTTTTATGGTGATCCATTGTCTTGTTTGAGTGCAATGATTTGCTTCTTCCCAATCACAAGCCACTGATTTGTCTTCTTTAAGTTACATAGTTACATAGTAGATGAGGTTGAAAAAAGACGTACGTCCATCAAGTTCAACCTATGCTAAATTTAGACAACAGATACTTTATCCTATATCTATACTTACTTATTGATCCAGAGGAAGGCAATCAAAAAAACCCATTAAGGGGAAAAAATTAATTCCTTCCTGACTCCAAGAATTGGCAATCGGATTAATCACTGGATCAACATCCTTCCCATGTATACTTATTTGGTATATCCCTGTATACCTTTCCCATCTAAAAAGATGTCCAACCTTTTTTTGAACAAATCTATTGTATCTGCCATCACAGTCTCCATGGGTAATGAATTCCACATTTTAACTGCCCTTACTATAAAGAACCCTTTCCTTTGTTGCTGTGAAATTTCCTTTCCTCCAACCTTAAGGGATGGCCCCAAGTCCTTTGTACTGCCCGTGGGATGAATAGTTCTTTTGAAAGCTCCTTGTATTGTCCCTGAATATATTTGTATATAGTTATCATATCCCCTCTTAGACGCCTCTTTTCTAATGTAAATAAATCTAATTTAGCTAGCCTCTCCTCATAAGTTAGAATGTCCATCCCCTTTATTAATTTGGTGGCTCTTCTCTGCACTCTCTCTAGTTCCATAATGTCTTTTCTTAGTATTGGTGCCCAAAATTGTACTCCATATTCAAGGTGTGGTCTTACTAATGCTTTGTAAAGGGGCATAATTATGTTTACTTCCCTTCCATCCATTGCCCGTTTCATGCAAGATAAGATCTTGTTTGCCTTTGCAGCTACTGCATGACATTGGGCACTATTGCTAAGCCTGCTGTCTACAAGCACTCCTAAATCCTTCTCCATCAAGGATTCCCCCAATATATCTCCATTTAATTTGTAAGTCGCCTTTTTATTCTTGCATCCCAAATGCATAACCTTACATTTATCTGTATTAAACCTCATTTGCCATTTACCTGCCCACGTTTCCAGTCTCTCCAAGTCCTTCTGAAGAGAAATTACATCCTGCTCTGATTCTATTACCTTACACAATTTAGTATCATCAGCAAAGATGGAGACTTTGCTCTCGATCCCAACCTCAAGGTCATTAATAAACAAGTTAAAAAGCAGGGGTCCCAGTACCGATCCTTGAGGTACTCCACCCACGACTTTAGCCCAACCTGAAAAAGTTCCATTTATGACAACCCTCTGTTTTCTGTCCTTTAACCAGTTTCCAATCCAGGTGCATATATTATTACTGAGTCCAATTTTCTTTATTTTGTACACCAACCTCTTGTGTGAAACCGTATCAAAAGCCTTTGCAAAATCTAAGTAGACCACATCAACTGCATTACCCTGGTCTAAATTCCTACTTACCTCCTCAAAGAAACAAATAAGGTTAGTTTGGCAAGATCAATCCTTCATAAATCCATGCTGACTATTACTAATAATTTTGTTTTCCATTAGGTATGCCTGAATATTATCCCGTATTAAACCTTTAAGTAGTTTCCCTACTATTGAAGTCAGGCTTACAGGTCTGTAATTCCCCGGGTGTGATCTAGCTCCCTTTTTAAATATAGGCACCACATCTGCTTTACGCCAATCTTGTGGTACTGAGCCTGTGGAAATGGAGTAATTGAATATTAAATATAATGGTTTTGCTATTACTGAGCTTAACTCCTTGAGAACTCTTGGATGTATGCCATCGGGGCCAGGTGCCTTATTTACTTTAATTTTTTCAAGTCGCTTATGAACTTCTTCCTCAGTTAACCAATTGTTCATTAATATGGAGGTTGTGGCTTTATCCTGCGGCACTACTATTGAACTTGATTCTTCCCTGGTAAACACAGAGGCAAAGAATTTGTTTAATACCTCTGCTTTTTCCTTATCTCCAATAATCTGCCTACCCATCTCACACTGAAAGGGTCCTATATTTTCTTTTCTCGTTTTTTTGTTATTAAGGTACTTAAATAACTTTTTAGGGTTGACCTTACTTTCTATTGCAATCCTTTTTTCATTATCCATTTTTGCTAATTTGATTGCCCTTTTGCAATTTTTGTTACATTCCTTATAATTCTGATACGATGTCTCTGTCCCTTCTGACTTAAAGAATCTAAACGCCTTCCTCTTAAGCTTTTATTATCTTTGATAGTCACTAGTCCTCCTCACCGTATCACCGTTACATTCTCTTACATCTTCCGTTACACGTTTGCGGATCGTCCCGCGCAGCTCTGCGTATTCCGTTCATATTATCGCGTCTTGGGATTGCTTCACTTCTCGTGGTCTCCTCGCTGTTTTGTCTCCTCAGATATTTTCTTATCCTGTTTTTTATCCGACTCCTCCAGTTTTTTCTGCGCTTTTAACTACAACCTTCATAATTGTTTGTGGACGTGACCCCGTGCATGTTGTGCTGAAGCGACTTTTCAGTTCTTGTGGAAATTGTCTGTTGTTCTTCTTGAGGTTATCTCTGTTGATTTGTTTTTATCTTCTTTTTAATCAGTTTTCTTCCTAACTTCGCATTCAGATGTTATTTGCAGTGCACTAATCAGCGATCACTCCTTGTGTCAAACCAGTTAAGGACTGCGCAGTCTTCAATCGCGAGTTTCTTGTTAGCGAGGATATAGTCCATTTCATTCTTGACCCCATTGGGTCTCCTCCATCTCCATTTTCTATTTGGATTCTTCTTGGAGAATGAGTTCATGATGTAGAGGTTTTTTTCCCATTCTGCGAATTCTACCAATCTGCCCCCACGGTCACTCCTGTAACCGTACTTACCGACTGATACTTTGTCTTTCTGCTGGGCACCAATCATTGCAATGAAATCTCCCATAACGATCTTGATGGGACAATTTCCATTGTTAAGTTGGTTGAGTTCATGGTAGCATTCTTCCACGTCATTGCCTGAGTGACCTGACGTTGGAGCAAACACTTGGATTACTTGAAGCCTATATCACTTTGTCAACTGAATAACAATTCTTGCTTCTCTTTCCGATGAACTTTCATATTCCACCCTGTTGTTTCTCCATCTCTTGTTAATGATGAAGCCGACTCCACTGACCCTTCCATTATTTGTACCTCTGTACAGGCCGTCCTCGGTTATCCACCGGAATCCGTTCTGGGAGTAGCGTTGGATAGTGAAACCGTTGTAAAGTGAGTCCCATGTTAATCAGTGACGGTGAGCGTCGGATAACGCATTCAGGCGTCGGATAACGCATTCAGGCATCGTATAACGCATTCAGGCGTCAAAAAACGGCCCATAGGGTTGCATTGTAAAGCGTTGGATATGCCATTCGTTGTAAAGTGAAACTTTGGCTAAGGAGGACAAACTGTAATTAAATAGGCATCTGCTTTTGGGCTCAATGAGGTCTTAATCTTTTCTTCTAACTTCACTAAGGCCAACAGTATCCCATTGTAATCTTTTCAAGTTCGTCTTCCAGTTCTTGCCGGGCTGCATCACCGGAGAGAGTCCGGCAGGTGTAGGAAGCCAGGTTGGGGTTTGAGTGACAGATTTTGTTTCCTCTCTGGGGATTCTTAGCTCCCTCTGCCTTCCTCCTGAATGCTATCAGGCCCGGACACCTTCCAGCCTCCGCAGAAGGAGGGCCATTGCTTTTCGGTGTGCTCCATATTTGGGGGTTGAGTCCTTACTTGCCGTGCGGCCTCATTTACATGTTGGCAAGTACCTGTCCCACGTTAGCCGGGGATACTGTTCAAGCTTTCATAGTATGGTTAAACCTACCAGCACAAGCACCACGATACATCTCCCTGGGCACCCGCCGCCACCTTCACACCTCACTGAGGCCGTGAGACACACACACACACACACACACACACACACACACCAAGGCAAGGAGTATATGTAGATAGATAGATACACACTCAATGTCTAATATATATGCACTCCATACATATATACCCACATACAGAGTTATGTAGTCTTTCTGTCTATGATTTGTATATAAACCCAGTCTTTAAGTAACATCAAGCACAATGTGCTAACCACACACACACACACACACACACACACACACACACACACACACACACACACACACACACACACACACACACACACACACACACCACACACACACACACTGTTGTCTATATCTGATTTTCTGTATCTTGCTCTAATTCTGCTGTCTCTCTTTATAACACTTCTCCCATCTCTCTTTCTCTCTCTCTCCGCCCTCTCCCTCCTTCCCTGTCCCTCCCTCGCCTCCTCCTCTCCCCTCCTTCTCCACCCCCCCCCCCTTTCCCTCCTTCCCTCTCTCCCCTCTTCCCCTCTCCTACTCTCGCTGCCGACGCCTTTCGGGTATGTAGAAGAAAATCATGATTATTATCTGTTGTGTGGTGTTAGGGGTGGTCTTGGCGTCGTCCATCGGCGGGACCCTCGGACTCTGAAATAAAACAAATGCAGAATGCAGATCCAAAATAGAAAAGCAAATTAGTCCATTACAAAAAAAACAAAAAAAAAGAAACAGCAAATAACAATATTATGTACCGGACGAGTATTGGAATTTATAGCACAGCTTGGAAATGCTGTCAATGTGTCGGCCCATTTTCGCCTCCCTGGGGTCTACCGCAGGAGTTAGGTTGCCGTCAGCTAACTCAAGCCCAAAGGGAGCGAATTGCCCGGATTGAATTAGCCACCGACGCCAACCTAAGTCCTCGCCCGCTCCCGGGAGCGAAAACGGGTCAAAAATAATACCGACGCCCGTAACCTTTGGGGGCGATTTTATTTTTCTCCGTGTACGTTTTACGTTTAGTCCCGCCCCCCCTCCCCCGTCTGTCGAGGTTAAAAAAATGTTTTAAAAAAACTCACGTATGTAGCGTTGACGGAGCGCGTGACACGGGGGAAACCCCCCCGGCGGTCGGCGGCAGCCCCCGACCCTCACGCAGGCGGCCGAGTGCGTTTCTGTTTTCTGCCAAACGTCTTGTGTGTGTGCGTGTTTTTTTCCCGTCTCTTCATTCCTCAGTTGCTTCGGTCGGGGGAGGTGCTGCGCGTGCGTGTCCGTTTGCGTGTACGGCAGAGGGAGCGGACGCGCGTCCTCGCCCGCCACCCCATGGCGGAATGTCTTCACGAGTCGGCGATAGAGACACTACAGAAGCATGCTGATGAGGCCCGGTGGGGTGCACACTGGTATTATAGCGAGGAGACGAGTTGTGCGTTGTGTACGCAGGTTGTGTTATGTGTGTGGCGCGGCAGTGAGCCCGGAGAGGGTGATATCCAGAGACGGCGACGTTACGTTCTCGCTCTCCCTTCTTTCCCGATCGCTCTTCTTCACTTTTCGATTACGCACCGAAATGTCTCGTTCATTTCAGCCCCGGGGGCCCCCTGTTCCGGAGATACATAGCTGCTCAGCTAGTGCGGGGTTCACTTAATGGAGGAGTTTCACGGCTCCTGCAGGGCCAATCGGAAGTCGTGATGTCACCCAGGGAGGCTTCCTATTGGCCCGCGCGATGCAGGAGTTTTAAGGGTAGTTTATATTATCTAGCATAGGGGGGGCTGAAGTCATGTCCCCAAGCCCCCCCCTATAACTCCTCCTATTACCCCATATAACCCCTCCCTAGTACTCCCATACTGAGCCCACTGACTGAGCCACCTGTGCTGAAGCAGGGATATCCTGAAAACCTGACCCGTTGGTGGCCCTTGAGGACGGGAGTTGCCCGCCCCAGCGTCACACCCTGTAAACGCCCGGTTTCCGCGTCTGGGTGGCAGTAACGCCGAGTCGAGGTGTGACCCGCCTAACGTAGCGTTACGCCCCCCGCGGGAACGGCCTCACCTGCGCGTCGTTATCACTAACGGCCGGTCCTGCCCCCCCCGAGGCTCTGCCCGGTGGGGAACGTGGCGGAACGAGACACTGGTGACCTTTGAAGGTACGTGACCGCGGTTAATGTGACATCACTTAGCGGAGGCGCGGGGAAATAGCGGTACGCCACCATTGCCTTGTTACACGGATCTCCTGCGTTGCGTGTACCAGCTCATTAACCTGTGAGGCGCTGTCACGAAGCACTTTGTGTCAGTTTGCTTTGAATTTATTTTTACAATTGCCACGGTGTGTTCACTTTCACTCTTTCCCTCCCTATCTCCCCCCTTTCTCCTCTCCCCCCCGCTCTCCTTCTCTCTCCTTCCCCCTCTTTGTCCCTCTCCTTCCTTCCCTCTCCTTCCTTCCCTCGCTCTCCTTCCTTCCCTCTCCTTCCTTCCCTCTCCTTCCTTCCCTCTCTCCCACCTTTCTCCTTCCTTCCCTCTCTCCCCCCTTTCTCCTTCCTTCTCTCCCCCTTTCTCCTTCCTTCCCTCTCTTCCCCCTTTCTCCTTCCTTCCCTCTCTCCCCCCTTTCTCCTTCTCCCCTCTCCTTCCTTCCCTCTCTCCCCCCTTTCTCCTTCCTTCCCTCTCTCCCCCCTTTCTCCTTCCTTCCCTCTCTCCCCCCTTTCTCCTTCTCCCCTCTCCTTCCTTCCCTCTCTCCCCCTTCTCCTTCTCCCCTCTCCTTCCTTCCCTCTCTCCCCCCTTTCTCCTTCTCCCCTCTCTCCCCCCTTTCTCCTTCCTTCCCTCTCTCCCCCCCCTTTCTCCTTCCTTCCCTCTCTCCCCCCTTTCTCCTTCCTTCCCTCTCTCCCCCCCTTTCTCCTTCCTTCCCTCTCTCCCCCCTTTCTCCTTCTCCCCTCTCTCCCCCCTTTCTCCTTCCTTCCCTCTCTCCCCCCCTTTCTCCTTCCTTCCCTCTCTCCACCCTTTCTCCTTCCTTCCCTCTCTCCCCCCCCCTTTCTCCTTCCCTCTCCCCCCCCTTTCTCCTTCCTTCCCTCTCTCCCCCCTTTCTCCTTCCTTCCCTCTCTCCCCCCTTTCTCCTTCTCCCCTCTCCTTACCCCTCTCACACGTTTTCCTGGGTTATATAATTTCATTTCTTTCTCGTATTAATCTTTCAGCCAAAAATTATTAAACTAAACCAAAGTTCTCCCCCAATGTCCCCACACGTGACACTCCTCCCACCCCCCGGGACCCCTCATGTACCTCAACGGCCCCCTACGCGGACACTTTATCCCTGACAATGGTTCCCTCCGTGCCAAATAATGGAGTATATATCAAATTCCGTCTAGAGATATTTCCGTTGCCCCGTGTGTCTGTTATAGTGTGCGTGACCTGCACAGCACCCTGCCTCTGTTATAGTGTGCGTGACCTGCACAGCACCCTGCCTCTGTTATAGTGTGCGTGACCTGCACAGCACCCTGCCTCTGTTATAGTGTGCGTGACCTGCACAGCACCCTGCCTCTGTTATAGTGTGCGTGACCTGCACAGCAATCTGCCTCTGTTATAGTGTGCGTGACCTGCACAGCACCCTGCCTCTGTTATAGTGTGCGTGACCTGCACAGCACCCTGCCTCTGTTATAGTGTGCGTGACCTGCACAGCACCCTGCCTCTGTTATAGTGTGCGTGACCTGCACAGCACCCTGCCTCTGTTATAGTGTGCGTGACCTGCACAGCACCCTGCCTCTGTTATAGTGTGCGTGACCTGCACAGCACCCTGCCTCTGTTATAGTGTGCGTGACCTGCACAGCACCCTGCCTCTGTTATAGTGTGCGTGACCTGCACAGCACCCTGCCTCTGTTATAGTGTGCGTGACCTGCACAGCACCCTGCCTCTGTTATAGTGTGCGTGACCTGCACAGCACCCTGCCTCTGTTATAGTGTGCGTGACCTGCACAGCACCCTGCCTCTGTTATAGTGTGCGTGACCTGCAACGCACCCTGCCTCTGTTATAGTGTGCGTGACCTGCACAGCACCCTGCCTCTGTTATAGTGTGCGTGACCTGCACAGCACCCTGCCTCTGTTATAGTGTGCGTGACCTGCACAGCACCCTGCCTCTGTTATAGTGTGCGTGACCTGCACAGCACCCTGCCTCTGTTATAGTGTGCGTGACCTGCACAGCACCCTGCCTCTGTTATAGTGTGCGTGACCTGCACAGCACCCTGCCTCTGTTATAGTGTGCGTGAACTGCACAGCACCTGCCTCTGTACTCTTCCCAGCAACAGGGCACGCTGACCTCACAGCTGGTCTGCTTGTGATGTCACAGGATACAGCAAAGCATCCTGGGGCTCTGGTCAGGGCAGGAGGGGACATGGATAATTTGGTTTTCTTAGTCCTCATACAATCTAAAGGAGGATGCGTGTTCATGGAGGAGCTAGGATTAGTACAGGATGATGTGTCTGCAGAGAGGAGCTGGGATTGGTACAGGATAGTGTGTGTGCAGTGTGCGCTGGGATTAGTACAGGATGCTGTGTGTGCAGAGAGGAGCTGGGATTGGTACAGGATGCTGTGTGTGTGCAGGGTGCGCTGGGATTAGTACAGGGTGCGCTGGGATTAGTACAGGATGTGTGTGCAGAGGTGGAGCTGGGATTAGTACAGGATGCTGTGTGTGCAGAGAGGAGCTGGGATTAGTACAGGATGCTGTGTGTGCAGAGAGGAGCTGGGATTAGTACAGGATGCTGTGTGTGCAGAGGTGCTGGGATTAGTACAGGATGCTGTGTGTGCAGAGAGGAGCTGGGATTAGTACAGGATGCTGTGTGTGCAGAGAGGAGCTGGGATTAGTACAGGATGCTGTGTGTGCAGAGAGGAGCTGGGGTTAGTACAGGATGTGTGTGCAGAGAGGAGCTGGGATTAGTACAGGATGTGTGTGTGCAGAGAGGAGCTGGGATTAGTACAGGATGCTGTGTGTGCAGAGAGGAGCTGGGATTAGTACAGGATGTGTGTGTGCACAGAGGAGCTAGGATTAGTACATGATGTGTGTGCAGAGAGGAGCTGGGATTAGTACAGGATGCTGTGTGTGCAGAGAGGTGCTGGGATTAGTACAGGATGCTGTGTGTGCAGAGAGGAGCTGGGATTAGTACAGGATGCTGTGTGTGCAGAGAGGTGCTGGGATTAGTACAGGATACTGTGTGTGCAGAGAGAGGAGCTGGGATTAGTACAGGATGCTGTGTGTGCAGAGAGGAGCTGGGATTAGTACAGGATACTGTGTGTGCAGAGAGGAGCTGGGATTAGTACAGGATGCTGTGTGTGCAGAGAGGAGCTGGGATTAGTACAGGATGCTGTGTGTGTGCAGAGAGGAGCTGGGATTAGTACAGGATGCTGTGTGTGCAGAGAGGAGCTGGGATTAGTACAGGATGCTGTGTGTGCAGAGAGGAGCTGGGATTAGTACAGGATGCTGTGTGTGCAGAGAGGAGCTGGGATTAGTACAGGATGCTGTGTGTGCAGAGGGGAGCTGGGATTAGTACAGGATGTGGGTGTGCACAGAGGAGCTGGGATTAGTACAGGATACTGTGTGTGCAGAGAGGAGCTGGGATTAGTACAGGATGTGGGTGTGCAGAGGGGAGCTGGGATTAGTACAGGATGCTGTGTGTGCAGAGAGGAGCTGGGATTAGTACAGGATGCTGTGTGTGCAGAGAGGAGCTGGGATTAGTACAGGATGCTGTGTGTGCAGAGAGGAGCTGGGATTAGTACAGGATGTGTGTGTGCAGAGAGGAGCTGGGATTAGTACAGGATGTGGGTGTGCAGAGGGGAGCTGGGATTAGTACAGGATGCTGTGTGTAGGGTGTGCTGGGATTGGTACAGGATGCTGTGTGTGCTGGGATTGGTACAGGATGTGTGTGTGCAGAGAGGAGCTGGGGTTGGTACAGGATGCTGTGTGTGCAGAGAGGAGCTGGGGTTGGTACAGGATGCTGTGTGTGCTGGGATTGGTACAGGATGCTGTGTGTGCAGAGATAAGTGTAGGCTGCTGTGTGTCTTTGTGAAGAGATATTATCCATGAGATACAATTTGTTCCATTGTGATATGAGGAAAGATATTTATTCATCTTGTGAATTATGCCCCGCTATGTTAAACGTTTATTAACGCCCTCACTTCCTGCACAAACAGGAAGTGACATCATGTCCAGTAAAAAAATATGGCAGCACCGTACTCTGGCGCTCCCCTCTCCCCCGTTCTGTCCGTCCGTCTCTCTGTCGCCTCTTGCATGAAAATGAGCTGTCTCTGTGGATATTTCTAGTCTCTTTTGTCCTGAAAAGTTAATATTTTCCACCTGTGGGGAGGGACAGGAAGTCATTAGTGTGCATGCAGGAAGTGACATCGTAGGCCAAGAATTCAGCTTTGGTGGCCATTTTGAACTAGGCCTAGCAGCGCAAGCAATGCCTAAACTCAGACCTCACAGTGTTGAAGAGATCTATATGACAAATGATATGTCAAATATAATTGGAGAATCTTTCGGTGTTAGCCAGGAGGGAGCCATCTTGGATTTGCGATGTCAGGACACAGTCCCCAATTAGGTCACAAAACCGAGATGGCTGCTTCTGCTAAGGAAGACGAGATATTGCATCTAGCATTTTTATTTCCCTTATTTAACATCAAGGATACTTTATGTAAAACTGGCTCGTCCTGCCTTCATAACGCTCTGAATGTTGTATTATTTTTTATTATAAAGTATATCAAAATAAACAAGGAGACACATGAAACATTCGGCAGAAACAAAAGCCTGAATAATAACAAAAATATGTTTCAATTATTGACAACCAGATTGAGGGTCTCCTCCCCTGGTGCTGACCCATAGTATTTACCAATCCACGTTCCCCCAAGAAACTAACTTCTTAGATCTACTGGGAGAACAAGATGGCCGCTGGGTTCTTCCTTAATAAAACGCAGTCTTTTTTTATTTTTTGTCACACCAAAGAGTGAATTTTTATAGGGTCCCTGGAGCTCTAATTTGTGCAGTTTTCCCTCCATTTTTTTTTTAATGTAGGCCCCGGAGCCTGCAGTAAAGTGTCCACACGGAAACCTCTGCTGTTTCACCAGGAAGAGCACCACTGCCTGCAAAATGTATTCTCTGTGTTATTCTGAGCGAGAGTGGAAGGAACGGCCATTTTTTAACTGTCCCGCTGCCCGAGGTTTCTACAACACACTGGGGTTAGATTCTGATTTGGGGCTCAAGGAACAAGACGCACGATTTAGAGGAGAGTAATGTTTTAGATGCAAAAGGGGAGAGAGAGTCCATAAGGCTTATGAGAGGCGGGTTTCAAAATGGCCGCCCACCGCAGCCATGTAATTCTATGCGCGTCCCTGATCCTGTTACGTGTGCTGTGCCCGGCGTTTTTTTTCTTCCGGGTATCTAATTGGCTTCTTCGTCTTTGGGTTTTGCTGTAAACGTTTTCTTCGTTGGCGGCCTTGAAGTTTGCATGTTTGTTTATTTAAACGAGTGTCTCCGGGTTGTGAGGATAATTGAAACGAGACCGCGTTCTGAGGCGCTGAGGAGGAGGCGGCTGTGCTTAGGGTCACTCACAGAGGGAGAGGCAGAGCCGGGGGGCAGAATGTGGGGTGGGGAAGTGACTGAGCGGGGGGTGGTTAGTGGCAGAACATGAGGCTCATGGGGGGAGGAGAAGACTGTGCCCAAGGTCACAGAGAGTCAGCGGCAGAGCCACGGCCGAACCAGCCCTTCAGAATGCGGTGTACCTTTTTAAACAGTGACATCGTCGGGAGACGGCGGTGATGTCATCGCTAAGGCCCCCCAACCTCCGGTTCCAGGCGCCTCTGTCGGTGCCCGTTTGGAAAACCGACACCACTGCCGGCATCCAGATGGCGTTTTTTGACGTAACCCCTTCTCTGCCAGAAAGCGCGTTGGTCGGCCAAGGTGGCAGCGGAGAGGTTCAAAGGGACGACACGTTCTCTTCCCCTTAACCCAGGGGTTCTCAGCTCCACTTCTCAAGACTCCCCAACAGAACAGGTCAGCGTATCCCTGCTTCAGCACAGGTGGCTCAATCAGTGGCTCTGCTGAAGCAGGGATATCCTTAAAACCTGACCTGCTGGTGGCCCTTAAGGACTGGAGTTGAGAACCCCTGCCTTAACCCTTTCTGCTGCCAGGTAGGCCACCCCCTCCCCCGCCCACTGGCAGAGAACAGGTTAATTAATATCTCTCGCTTTCCCCCCACCCCGAGAATTTTTTTCGATGTTTAAAAAAAAACTCGTCTCAGTTGAAAGAAAAAAAAAGTGTGAATTGCAAAAAAAAAAAAAAAAAAAAGTTGTTTTAAGGTTGAAAATAACAAAAAAAAAAACAACGAAAAAAAAAGAAAAAAAAAACGCCGGAAAAAAACAAAAAACACAACAAAAAAAAAACCTGCTTGCATGTTACAGAAATGTGAAAAAAAAGAATTACAGCAGAAACCGTGGAAAAAAAAGAAAAATATCTCGGTTTAAATTGTGTGTCGTCATTATTTTTCGATTTTATTTTCTTGTGCTGCTGAAGAAAAAAAAAAAAAAAAAAAACCATAACAAAAAAAACAAAATAAAAAGTTCGGAACGGGACAATGACGTTAAAAACAAAAAAAATATAAGACCCCGTCATATCCGACTGACTCCCACGACGCCATGTGTTTCTGTGCAGTAAAGAAGTCTCCGTCTTCTCGTGTCTGTGTAATTATATCGCTGTCTTGTGTGTGTCGGGGGAAACGGGAATCAAATAGAAACCATTTACCCTGGGACCGAGCTACCATTTGTCCTACTTTTACCTCTCCGTCCAGAGCTACGCCCCCCCCCCCCCCAGTCCTTATTCGTTTAGACTTTTGGGGGGGGGGATGAAATTCTGCATTTTGGGGAGAAATTCGTCCAATCGGGTCTATTATTTTTCAATAGATTTGGCACAAAAAAACCCCGTTTTAAGCCGGCCCATGAAACCGTTACTATAGCTCTCCAGGGAGCGAAATAATGGAGGTTTGGCGCTGGAAACGTCATCGGTGCGTGTGTGCAGTAACCCCCAGTGCGTCACATTGGAACCCGAAGAAGTCCATTTATAGTGCTAGCGCAGAACGCAGTGTTACATTGGTAGGGTAGGTACCTGCTGATTGGACGCGGGCATTTTGCCGCGACAGTCAACGTTGGTGTTTTGCCGCCACTCACCTCGCCGCAGGGACAACTCTCTGCCGGCCGCTTCGCCGCTAACATAAGTCCCTAACCTCACCCCTTACCCCAAAACCCCCTAATACTAACGCTACCCTAAACACCTTAACCCCTTTCCCTAATTCCCTACCGTGAAAACCTAACCCCTTCCCCTAAAGCCCCTATCCTTAATTCCTTCCCCTAAAGCCCCTATCCTTAATCCCTTCCCCTAAAGCCCCTATCCTTAATCCCTTCCCCTAAAGCCCCTATGCTTAATCCCTTCCCCTAAAGCCCCTATCCTTAATCCCTTCCCCTAAAGCCCCTATCCTTAATCCCTTCCCCGAAAGCCCCTATCCTTAATCCCTTCCCCTAAAGCCCCTATGCTTAATCCCTTCCCCTAAAGCCCCTATCCTTAATCCTTTCCCTGAAAGCCCCTATCCTTAATCCCTTCCCCTAAAGCCCCTATCCTCAATCCCTTCCCCTAAAGCCCCTATCCTTAATCCCTTCCCCGAAAGCCCCTATCCTTAATCCTTTCCCTGAAAGCCCCTATCCTTAATCCCTTCCCCTAAAGCCCCTATCCTTAATCCCTTCCCCTAAAGCCCCTATCCTTAATCCCTTCCCCGAAAGCCCCTATCCTTAATCCCTTCCCCTAAAGCCCCTATCCTTAATCCCTTCCCCTAAAGCCCCTATCCTTAATCCCTTCCCCTAAAGCCCCTATCCTTAATCCCTTCCCCTAAAGCCCCTATCCTTAATCCCTTCCCCTAAAGCCCCTATCCTTAATCCCTTCCCCTAAAGCCCCTATCCTTAATCCCTTCCCCTAAAGCCCCTATCCTTAATCCCTTCCCCTAAAGCCCCTATCCTTAATCCCTTCCCCGAAAGCCCCTATCCTTAATCCCTTCCCCTAAAGCCCCTATGCTTAATCCCTTCCCCTAAAGCCCCTATCCTTAATCCCTTCCCCGAAAGCCCCTATCCTTAATCCCTTCCCCGAAAGCCCCTATCCTTAATCCCTTCCCCTAAAGCCCCTATGCTTAATCCCTTCCCCTAAAGCCCCTATCCTTAATCCCTTCCCCTAAAGCCCCTATCCTTAATCCCTTCCCCTAAAGCCCCTATGCTTAATCCCTTCCCCTAAAGCCCCTATCCTTAATCCCTTCCCCGAAAGCCCCTATCCTTAATCCCTTCCCCTAAAGCCCCTATCCTTAATCCCTTCCCCTAAAGCCCCTATGCTTAATCCCTTCCCCTAAAGCCCCTATCCTTAATCCCTTCCCCGAAAGCCCCTATCCTTAATCCCTTCCCCTAAAGCCCCTATCCTTAATCCCTTCCCCTAAAGCCCCTATCCTTAATCCCTTCCCCTAAAGCCCCTATGCTTAATCCCTTCCCCTAAAGCCCCTATCCTTAATCCCTTCCCCTAAAGCCCCTATCCTTAACCCCTTCCCCTAATTTCCTTCCCTAAAAACCTAACCCCTTACTGTAGAGCCCCCATCTTTAACCCCCTACCCTAACCGCTAAAACTCCTTAAATGAACTCACCTTCTTAGCGAAACGGCCTGTGCCGAGTGTCGAGCGGCCGAGTGTCCAGCGTCGGAGCGGCCGAGTGTCTAGAGTCGGGGCGCCTGTGGCGATGGGTCCCTCAGGCGCAAAACGCCGACGGAGACTTGATCACGACAGGGCAGATTCCACCTGCTGACCGGGACTACCTCTGTGTTTTGGCCAAAAGATTAAACTGAACGATCCCGACTTCTCAAAAGAAAATCACATAGAAATAAATCAATGAATTTGCCATATTTGATGAGTATCGGGCTTCTGTATTTAACCTTGGGTTGTATCGACCCAACAATGTGTCCGACGCAGCGCCGATCTTTCATTACGGGCGTTACCAAAAGGTACGGCTATTCTAAATAATATTACCCCAATCATTTATATTTATCTAATACTCGTTATACATAAAAATACGCACACTTCCGTTTCATTGAAATGGTATTTTTAGCACTGACGTTTCAACAGAACAATCATAAATATATTCGTAGGGGCCTTTTAGTGGAAAACAGCAACTTAGTGAATAAAAAGATCAATGTAGAGTGGATCAAAACACACACCCGAACGTACACACACCCGTATGTACGTATGCGCACACTCACCTGTACGCACACAGACGTAGGTACACATACACACACATACACCTGTGTGAGCGCACACCCACACCCGTACATACAGTACACACACACCTGTGCGTTCACACGCACCCACACAACCGTACGTACACACACATGTACGTACACACAGACACACAACGTTGAAACATTGATCTTTTTATTCAATAAATTGCTATTTTTTCCAGTAAAAGACCTCGCGAGTACCAGCATTTTTCAAATATATTTCATATACGGATCCCTGGTGAACTTCGCTGGTTGTGTGACCCGTCATGGCGTATCCGACAGTATCGGGAGTGCCCCTACCCAAGGACAAATCTAACCTTAGTACATCGGCTGCCTTGTGTTCAGTTTGTTTTTACCAGCGTTGGCGCCTAATAAGATTGGATGACATGAAATCAGTGAGAGGGGACACTGGTCCTGTCCTGGGTTCGTTGTCCAAGGCGGTAGCTTTCTCTGGAGTTGCCCGTTCAATGTAACGGATGTTTTGTGCGAATGTTGGAAACAGATTTGTGGAAAAGCCGAACGTCGGTGCAAACTTCCTTGGCAGCTGCAAACGTTGAACATTTGCAGACACGTTCACCTCCCCGAGTAACTCGCAGACGTGTCCCAAAGGCTGGCCAACCCCAAGCGGACATCTGACCCATGGGAGATTTTGGGGGGAGTTTGAACAAATTAAGCACCCAAAATGTGCCCATTTCCTAGTGCGGCCCCCTTGCCTTTTATATTCATTCCCATGCAAGATTTCTAAATTAAAATGTTTCTTATCTCCAAAAGGGATCAGGAAGCAGAGAAAAGATTTATTCTGCGCAATTACACCCGTTATTTTTAGCTATATTTGCACAAATTTTGCGGCTGTCTGTGTGTATGAGTGTGACGGTGTGCTAAGGTGTGTGTGTCGGTGTGACGGTTTGTGTACAGTGTGTTAATATGTGTTTATCCATATCTGTGTGTATCAGTTGAGAAAACATGAAATTGGCTCGGCGGATTTGTATTCAAACATGTAATTTAAGTCAGAAAAATTGAATGTTTCGGCCGTCCAGCCAGCCTTTCTCACAAATGTCCGTGAGAAAGGCTGGTTGGACGTGTCCGTGAGAAAGGCTGGTTAGAAGTGTCCATGAGAAAGGCTGGTTGGACGGGTCCGTGCGAGAGGCTGGTTGTACGCGTCCGTGCGAGAGGCTGGTTGGACGTGTCCGTTAGAAAGGCTGGTTGGACGTGTCCGTGAGGAAGGCTGGTTGGACGTGTCCGTGAGAAAGACTGGTTGGACGTGTCCGTGAGGAAGGCTGGTTGGACGTGTCCTTGAGAAAGGCTGGTTGGACGTGTCCGTGAGGAAGGTTGGTTGGACTGGTGGGACACATCAGTGAGAAAGGCTGGTTGGACGTGTGCATGAGAAAGGCTGGTTGGACGGGTCCGTGAGATAGGCTGGTTGGACGGGTCCGTGAGATAGGCTGGTTGGACGGGTCCGTGAGAAAGGCTAGTTGGCCGGGTCCTGGAGAGAGGCTGGTTGGATGGGTCTGGGAGATAGGCTGGTTGGACGGGTCCGTGAGAAAGGCTGGTTGGACGAGTCCTGGAGAAAGGCTGGTTGGACGTGTCCGTGAGAAAGGCTGGTTTGGCTGATTGGATGAGTCTGTAAGAGAGGCTGGTTTGGCTGGCTGGACGTGTCCGTGAGAGAGGCTGGTTTGGCGTGTCCGTGAGATTGGCTGGTTGGACGTGTCCGTGAGAGAGGCTGGTTTGGCTGGTTGGACGGGTCCGTGAGAGAGGCTTGTTTGGCTGGCTGGACGTGTGCGTGAGATTGGCTGGTTTGGCTGGCTGGACGTGTGCGTGAGATTGGCTGGTTTGGCTGGCTGGACGTGTGCGTGAGATTGGCTGGTTTGGCTGGCTGGACGTGTGCGTGAGATTGGCTGGTTGGACGGGTCCGTGAGATTGGCTGGTTGGACGGGTCCGTGAGATAGGCTGGTTTGGCTGGCTGGACGTGTGCGTGAGATTGGCTGGTTAGACGGGTCCGTGAGAGAGGCTGGCTGGACGTGTGCGTGAGATTGGCTGGCTGGACGTGTGTGTGAGATTGGCTGGTTGGACGTGTGCGTGAGATTGGCTGGTTGGATGGGTCCATGAGAGAGGCTGGTTTGGCTGGCTGGACGTGTGCGTGAGATTGGCTGGCTGGACGGGTCCGTGAGATAGGCTGGTTTGTCTGGATGGCCAAAACGTTGGATTTTTCTGACACATTACATTTTTTAATACAAATCCGCAGTGCTCATTTCCTTGTTTTCTTCATTGATATATTTATTCTGGGATAAGACTTCTCCTGAGACCTAAAGCGCTGGTAACTATGTATCAAACCCTTTTATCAGTGTGACAGTACTTATATACAGTGTGCTGGTGTGTGGGTATCAGTGTGACAGTACTTATATACAGTGTGCTGGTGTGTGGGTATCAGTGTGACAGTACTTATATACAGTGTGCTGGTGTGTGGGTATCTGTGTGACAGTACTTATATACAGTGTGCTGGTGTGTGGGTATCAGTGTGACAGTACTTATATACAGTGTGCTGGTGTGTGGGTATCTGTGTGACAGTACTTATATACAGTGTGCTGGTGTGTGGGTATCAGTGTGACAGTACTTATATACAGTGTGCTGGTGTGTGGGTATCTGTGTGACAGTACTTATATACAGTGTGCTGGTGTGTGGGTATCAGTGTGACAGTACTTATATACAGTGTGCTGGTGTGTGGGTATCTGTGTGACAGTACTTATATACAGTGTGCTGGTGTGTGGGTATCAGTGTGACAGTACTTATATACAGTGTGCTGGTGTGTGGGTATCAGTGTGACAGTACTTATATACAGTGTGCTGGTGTGTGGGTATCAGTGTGACAGTACTTATATACAGTGTGCTGGTGTGTGGGTATCTGTGTGACAGTACTTATATACAGTGTGCTGGTGTGTGGGTATCAGTGTGACAGTACTTATATACAGTGTGCTGGTGTGTGGGTATCTGTGTGACAGTACTTATATACAGTGTGCTGGTGTGTGGGTATCAGTGTGACAGTACTTATATACAGTGTGCTGGTGTGTGGGTATCTGTGTGACAGTACTTATATACAGTGTGCTGGTGTGTGGGTATCAGTGTGACAGTACTTATATACAGTGTGCTGGTGTGTGGGTATCTGTGTGACAGTACTTATATACAGTGTGCTGGTGTGTGGGTATCAGTGTGACAGTACTTATATACAGTGTGCTGGTGTGTGGGTATCTGTGTGACAGTACTTATATACAGTGTGCTGGTGTGTGGGTATCTGTGTGACAGTACTTATATACAGTGTGCTGGTGTGTGGGTATCTGTGTGACAGTACTTATATACAGTGTGCTGGTGTGTGGGTATCTGTGTGACAGTACTTATATACAGTGTGCTGGTGTGTGGGTATCAGTGTGACAGTACTTATATACAGTGTGCTGGTGTGTGGGTATCTGTGTGACAGTACTTATATACAGTGTGCTGGTGTGTGGGTATCTGTGTGACAGTACTTATATACAGTGTGCTGGTGTGTGGGTATCTGTGTGACAGTACTTATATACAGTGTGCTGGTGTGTGGGTATCAGTGTGACAGTACTTATATACAGTGTGCTGGTGTGTGGGTATCTGTGTGACAGTACTTATATACAGTGTGCTGGTGTGTGGGTATCAGTGTGACAGTACTTATATACAGTGTGCTGGTGTGTGGGTATCTGTGTGACAGTACTTATATACAGTGTGCTGGTGTGTGGGTATCTGTGTGACAGTACTTATATACAGTGTGCTGGTGTGTGGGTATCAGTGTGACAGTACTTATATACAGTGTGCTGGTGTGTGGGTATCAGTGTGACAGTACTTATATACAGTGTGCTGGTGTGTGGGTATCTGTGTGACAGTACTTATATACAGTGTGCTGGTGTGTGGGTATCAGTGTGACAGTACTTATATACAGTGTGCTGGTGTGTGGGTATCTGTGTGACAGTACTTATATACAGTGTGCTGGTGTGTGGGTATCAGTGTGACAGTACTTATATACAGTGTGCTGGTGTGTGGGTATCAGTGTGACAGTACTTATATACAGTGTGCTGGTGTGTGGGTATCAGTGTGACAGTACTTATATACAGTGTGCTGGTGTGTGGGTATCTGTGTGACAGTACTTATATACAGTGTGCTGGTGTGTGGGTATCTGTGTGACAGTACTTATATACAGTGTGCTGGTGTGTGGGTATCTGTGTGACAGTACTTATATACAGTGTGCTGGTGTGTGGGTATCTGTGTGACAGTACTTATATACAGTGTGCTGGTGTGTGGGTATCTGTGTGACAGTACTTATATACAGTGTGCTGGTGTGTGGGTATCTGTGTGACAGTACTTATATACAGTGTGCTGGTGTGTGGGTATCTGTGTGACAGTACTTATATACAGTGTGCTGGTGTGTGGGTATCTGTGTGACAGTACTTATATACAGTGTGCTGGTGTGTGGGTATCAGTGTGACAGTACTTATATACAGTGTGCTGGTGTGTGGGTATCTGTGTGACAGTACTTATATACAGTGTGCTGGTGTGTGGGTATCTGTGTGACAGTACTTATATACAGTGTGCTGGTGTGTGGGTATCAGTGTGACAGTGTGCATACAGTGGGCTAATGTGTATGTATCAATTTAACTGTGTTAATGTGTGTATCAATGTGTCTGACTATGTATCAGTGTGATCGTGTGTTAATGTGTATCAGTGTATTTAGGTGTGTTAATATGTGTATCAGTGTGTTAATATGTGTATCAATGTGTTAATGTGTGTTCATGTGTGTATAGTGTTGTTGTTGGTGGTGTGTGCCGCTGGGGACAAACCCTGCAGTACACACAGAACACGCGGTGTCACAGGATCACAGGAGACTCTGCAGTACAAACAGAGAACACGCGTGTCACAGGAGACCCTGCAGTACACAGAGAACACGCGTGTCCCCGTCACAGGAGACCCTGCAGTACACACAGAGAACACGCGTGTCCCCGTCACAGGAGACCCTGCAGTACACACAGAGAACACGCGTGTCCCCGTCACAGGAGCAGTGAGAGCAGCAGGTGTCGGATAACAAAGTGCAGAGCATCGCACCGTGACCCATTACCCCTCAGCTGCAGAGCATCGCACCGTGACCCATTACCCCTCAGCTGCAGAGCATCGCACCGTGACCCATTACCCCTCAGCTACAGAGCATCGCACCGCGGCCTATTACCCCTCATCTGCAGAGCATCGCACCGCGGCCTATTACCCCTCATCTGCAGAGCATCGCACCGTGACCATCACCCCATAGCTGCAGAGCATCGCACCGTGACCCCTCAGTTGCAGAGCATCGCACCGTGACCCATTACCCCTCAGCTGCAGAACATCGCACCGTGACCCATTACCCCTCAGCTGCAGAGCATTGCACCGTGACCCATTACCCCTCAGCTGCAGAGCATCGCACCGTGACCCATTACCCCTCAGCTGCAGAGCATCGCACCGTGACCCATTACCTCTCAGCTGCAGAGCATCGCACCATGACAATTACCCCTCAGCTGCAGAGCATCGCACCGTGACCATTACCCCTCAGCTGCAGAGCATCGCACCGTGACCCATTACCCCTCAGCTGCAGAGCATCGCACCGTGACCATTACCCATCAGCTGCAGAGCATCGCACCGTGACCCATTACCCCATAGCTGCAGAGCATTGCACCGTGATCATTACCCCTCAGCTGCAGAACATCGCACTGTGACCCATTACCCCACAGCTGCAGAGCATCGCACCATGACCATTACCCCTCAACTGCAGAGCATCGCAACGTGACCCATTATCCATCAGCTGCAGAGCTGTGAAACGTGACCCATTACCCCTCAGCTGCAGAGCATCGCACTGCGACTCATTACCCATCATCTGCAGAGCATCGCACCGTGACCCATTACACCTCATCTGCAGAGCATTGCACCGTGACCCATTACCCATCAGCTGCAGAGCGGTGCAACGTGACCCATTATCCATCAGCTGCAGAGCATCGCACCGTGACCCATTACACCCCATCTGCAGAGCATTGCACCGTGACCCATTACCCATCAGCTGCAGAGCATCGCACCGTGACCCATTACCCTTCAGCTGCAGAGCATCGCACCGTGACCCATTACCCTTCAGCTGCAGAGCATCGCACCGTGGCCCATTACCCTTCAGCTGCAGAGCATCGCACCGTGACCCATTACCCCATAGCTGCAGAGCATCGCACCGTGACCATTACCCCTCAGCTGCAGAGCATCGCACCGTGACCCATTACCTCTCATCTGCAGAGCAACGCACCATGGCCCATTATCCATCAGCTGCAGAGCATCGCACCGTGACACATTACCCCTCATCTGCAGAGCGTTGCAACGAGACTCATTACCCATCAGCTGCAGAGCATCGCACCATGACCCATTACCCCTCAGCTGCAGAACATCGCACCATGACCCATTACCCCTCAGCTGTAGAGCATTGCACCATGACCCATTACCTCTCAGTTGCAGAGCATCGCAGCATGACCCATTACCTCAGCTGCAGAGCATCGCACCGTGACCCATTACCCATCAGCTGTAGAGCGTCACACTTTCACCCGTTACCTATTATCTGCAGAGCGTCGCACTGTGACCCATTACCCACCAGATGCAGAGTATCGCACCATGACCCATCAGCTGCAGAGCATTGCTCCATTAACCCCTCAGCTGGAGTGTTGCACCATTACCCCTCCTGCAGACTATCACACCGCTGCAGATCATTCCCCCGTACCAGCATTTCTTCCTCAGGCGGTCCAGAGTATCGCAGCACAGTCTGCATAGCATCGCAGCATTAATACCTCTCACCCAGTCTGCAGACCATTGCAGCGTTAATATCCCCAGCAAGAGACCTGCAGAGCATCACAGGATTAATACCTCTCGGGAGAGCATTACTCAGAGGAATTTCCTGTGTTTTTTCCGCACTGATTTATTTCACATGGAACATTCCGGGATCCAACCAGGAAAGTGACGCAGGTCCTGTTATCCAGAGGCCGGAGTCAGTGCATGTGCTATCCCTCTGCTGCTCCAGTACCAAGACTGCTGCTCCAGTACTAACCCTCTGCTGCTCCAGTACTAACCCTCTGCTGCTCCAGTACTAACCCTCTGCTGCTCCAGTACTAACCCTCTGCTGTTCCAGTACTAACCCTCTACTGCTCCAGTACTAACCCTCTGCTGCTCCAGTACTATTCCTCTGCTGCTCCAGTACTAACCCTCTGCTGCTCCAGTACTAACCCTCTGCTGCTCCAGTACTAAGACACTGCTGCTCCAGTACTAACCCTCTGCTGCTCCAGTACTTACCCTCTGCTGCTCTAGTACTATCCCTCTGCTGCTCCAGTACTATCCCTCTGCTGCTCCAGTACTTACCCTCTGCTGCTCTAGTACTATACCTCTGCTGCTCCAGTACTATCCTCTGCTGCTCCAGTACTAAGACTCTGCTGCTCCAGTACTAACCCTCTGCTGCTCCAGTACTTACCCTCTGCTGCTCTAGTACTATCCCTCTGCTGCTCTAGTACTATCCCTCTGCTGCTCCAGTACTTACCCTCTGCTGCTCTAGTACTTACCCTCTGCTGCTCCAGTACTTACCCTCTGCTTCTCCAGTACTAACCCTCTGCTGCTCTAGTACTTATCCTCTGCTGCTCCAGTACTTACTCTCTGCTGCTCCAGTACTTATCCTCTGCTGCTCCAGTACCTATCCTCTGCTGCTCCAGTACTAACCCTCTGCTGCTCCAGTACTTACCCTCTGCTGCTCCAGTACTAACCCTCTGCTGCTCCAGTACTAACCCTCTGCTGCTCCAGTACTGTCTCTGCTGCTCCAGTACTAACCCTCTGCTGCTCCAGTACTAACCCTCTGCTGCTCCAGTACTAACCCCCTGCTGCTCTAGTACTTATCCTCTGCTGCTCCAGTACTTACCCTCTGCTGCTCTAGTACTTATCCTCTGCTGCTCCAGTACCAACCCTCTGCTGCTCCAGTACTAAGACTCTGCTGCTCCAGTACCAACCCTCTGCTGCTCCAGTACTAAGACTCTGCTGCTCCAGTACTAACCCTCTGCTGCTCCAGTACTAAGACTCTGCTGCTCCAGTACTATCCCTTTGCTGCTCCAGTACCAAGACTGCTGCTCCAGTACTAACCCTCTGCTGCTCCAGTACCAAGGCTCTGCTGCTCCAGTACTAAGACTCTGCTGCTCCAGTACTCTCCCTCACACTGTTGTCACTCCTACTCCAGTACTAACCCTCTCCTACTCCAGTACTAAAACGCACACTGGTTTTCTCTGCTACTCCAGTACTATCCATCTCCTACTCCAGTAATAACCCTCACAATAGGGTCTCTGCTACTCCAGTACTAACCCTCACACTACACTATACTACTCCAGTACTAACCCTCACACTACACTATACTACTCCAGTACTTGCCCTCACAGTAGTCTCTACTACTCTAGTACTAACCCTCACACTACACTCTACTACTCAAGCACTCTCCCTCATATTGCACTCTATTACTCCAATACAATACCTTACTACACTCTTCTACTCCAGTACTATCCCTCACACACACCTACTACAGTATTATTGCTCACACTACACTCTGCTACACCAATACTGTGCATCTGCTGCTACTCTAGTACTATCCCTGTCATTGTACCCTCTGCTACTCCAGCACTATCGATCATACGACATTATCTGCTACCCCCGTACTCTCAAACTATTTTTCTGCTACTCCTCAGTATTACTCCTCTTGCTGCCATCTCTGCTACTCTAGTATTACCCCTCACATTACTCTATACCCCTCACACTGCACTCTATGCTATTCCAGTAATAAACCTCACCACTCTACTCACTGCACTCTGTTACTCCAGGAAAACCCCTCCCACTACATATCTGCTACTCTAGTACTACTAATCACACTGCAACCGTTCCTACTCAAGTACTATCCCTCAAATTGTATCCTCTAATACACCAGTACATCTCACACTGCACGCTCTACCCCTCACTATTACTCCAGTACTATCACTCCAACCTCTGCTACTTATCTAACCCTCACCCACTACTACCACAGTACTAACCTCCGCACCCTGCTACTCCATTCCTATCCATCATATTACACACACCGATCTGCTCTGCTATTCCAGCACCCCCTCCATCCTGACCCACACCCCCCTCTGCCATTCCAGTACACACCCTCCATCCTGTCCCACACCCCCCTCTGCCATTCCAGTACACCCCCTCCATCCTGTCCCACACCCCCCTCTACCATTCCAGTACACCCCCTCCATCCTGTCCCACCCCCCCCTCCTCTCTGCCATTCCAGTACACCCCCTCCATCCTGTCCCACACCCCCCTCCTCTCTGCCATTCCAGTGCACACCCTCCATCCTGTCCCACACCCCCCTCCTCTCTGCCATTCCAGTACACCCCCTCCATCCTGTCCCACCCCCCCTCCTCTCTGCCATTCCAGTACACCCCCTCCATCCTGTCCCACACCCCCCTCCTCTCTGCCATTCCAGTATACCCCCTCCATCCTGTCCCACACCCCCCTCCTCTCTGCCATTCCAGTGCACACCCTCCATCCTGTCCCACCCCCCCTCCTCTCTGCCATTCCAGTACACCCCCTCCATCCTGTCCCACACCCCCTCCTCTCTGCCATTCCAGTATACCCCCTCCATCCTGTCCCACACCCCCCTCCTCTCTGACATTATAGTGCACACCATCCATCCTGTCCCACACCCCCCTCTTCTCTGCCATTATAGTGCACACCATCCATCCTGTCCCACACCCCCCTCTGCCATTCCAGTACACCCCCTCCATCCTGTCCCACACACCCCTCCTCTGCTATTCCCCGGGACAGACACGGATCACGCTGCAGGTTGTTAGAATACCTTTAATCATTAAAAACAAATTTCTATCAATTATTGCACATTCCGTTGTCGATCATTTCTCCGTCGCCTCCAATCAGGTGTGCCGAACGGGAGATTTAAAGATGGCCGCCGCCAGGGTGTAGCACGTGGCCGGGCTCGGCCTGTGTTTGTATACTGCTCTGAAGGCCGCAAAAATCTACTTTGTATTGTATGGTAACCCAACTCCTGGGAGTTCAGAGTCACTAAAGGTGAAGGCTTGAGGTATGTGTGCCGTCCCTTTCAATCCCTATTCAACACATCTGCCTCTTCCCCGCACTGAAGGAGATGTCAGCCCCATGAATTTGAGTGTGGCAGATCTACTCCCCAGCGCTGAGAAGCTGGCTAATGATTAGGGATGTCCGTCTCCCCTCTCTCACCCGTCTCCCCTCTCTCACCCGTCTCCCCTCTCTCACCGTCTCCCCTCTCACCCGTCTCCCCTCTCTCACCCGTCTCCCCTCTCTCACCCGTCTCCCCTCTCTCACCCGTCTCCCCTCTCTCACCCGTCTCCCCTCTCTCACCCGTCTTGTACAGACATGTCAAGAGACGCAGGAAGGAGACAGGATATACAACATTAAAGAGGGTGGAGGTAGACATATATATATGGGGCGGAATATATATATATATATATATGGGGTGGTATATATATATATA